>NW_026061147.1:0-47999 GCF_929443795.1 Astur gentilis
TGCTGAGTCTCTGGGAAAGCAGAGATCCCCAAAGCTGTTGTGCCTGTGGATAGGCTGCAGAGGGATAGTGAAAAACTGCATTAGTTTTCAGGGCTGGCACCTTCCCTGTGGGAGAAGGAGCCGTAAGTTTGCCTTTTCAGAAAAAAGCTTCTGCCGAGAGCGAGCACCGTGACATGCTGAGTCTCTGGGAAAGCAGAGATCCCCAAAGCTGTTGTGCCTGTGGATAGGCTGCAGAGGGATAGTGAAAAACTGCATTAGTTTTCAGGGCTGGCACCTTCCCTGTGGGAGAAGGAGCCGTAAGTTTGCCTTTTCAGAAAAAAGCTTCTGCTGAGAGCGAGCACCGTGACATGCTGAGTCTCTGGGAAAGCAGAGATCCCCAAAGCTGTTGTGCCTGTGGATAGGCTGCAGAGGGATAGTGAATACCAGCAAGATCTTTCAGGGCTAGCACCTTCCTTGTGGGAGAAGGAGCCACACTTTTGCCTTATCAGAAAAAGCTTCTGCCGAGAACGAGCACCGTGACATGCTGAGTCTCTGGGAAAGCAGAGATCCCCAAAGCTGTTGTGCCTGTGGATAGGCTGCAGAGGGATAGTGAAAAACTGCATTAGTTTTCAGGGCTGGCACCTTCCCTGTGGGAGAAGGAGCCATAAGTTTGCCTTTTCAGAAAAAAGCTTCTGCCGAGAGCGAGCACCGTGACATGCTGAGTCTCTGGGAAAGCAGAGATCCCCAGTGCTGTTGTGCCTGTGGATAGGCTGCAGGAGGGTAGTGAAGAGCTGCATTAGCTTTTAGGCCTGGCACCTTCCTTGTGGGAGAAGGAGCCGAAAGTTTTCTTTTTCAGAAAAAAGCTTCTGCCGAGAGCGAGCACCGTGACATGCTGAGTCTCTGGGAAAGCAGAGATCCCCAAAGCTGTTGTGCCTGTGGATAGGCTGCAGAGGGATAGTGAAAAACTGCATTAGTTTTCAGGGCTGGCACCTTCCCTGTGGGAGAAGGAGCCGTAAGTTTGCCTTTTCAGAAAAAAGCTTCTGCCGAGAGCGAGCACCGTGACATGCTGAGTCTCTGGGAAAGCAGAGATCCCAAAAGCTGTTGTGCCTGTGGATAGGCTGCAGAGGGATAGTGAAAAACTGCATTAGTTTTCAGGGCTGGCACCTTCCCTGTGGGAGAAGGAGCCGTAAGTTTGCCTTTTCAGAAAAAAGCTTCTGCCGAGAGCGAGCACCGTGACATGCTGAGTCTCTGGGAAAGCAGAGATCCCCAAAGCTGTTGTGCCTGTGGATAGGCTGCAGAGGGATAGTGAAAAACTGCATTAGTTTTCAGGGCTGGCACCTTCCCTGTGGGAGAAGGAGCCGTAAGTTTGCCTTTTCAGAAAAAAGCTTCTGCCGAGAGCGAGCACCGTGACATGCTGAGTCTCTGGGAAAGCAGAGATCCCCAGTGCTGTTGTGCCTGTGGATAGGCTGCAGAGGGATAGTGAAAAACTGCATTAGTTTTCAGGGCTGGCACCTTCCCTGTGGGAGAAGGAGCCGTAAGTTTGCCTTTTCAGAAAAAAGCTTCTGCCGAGAGCGAGCACCGTGACATGCTGAGTCTCTGGGAAAGCAGAGATCCCCAAAGCTGTTGTGCCTGTGGATAGGCTGCAGAGGGATAGTGAAAAACTGCATTAGTTTTCAGGGCTGGCACCTTCCCTGTGGGAGAAGGAGCCGTAAGTTTGCCTTTTCAGAAAAAAGCTTCTGCCGAGAGCGAGCACCGTGACATGCTGAGTCTCTGGGAAAGCAGAGATCCCCAAAGCTGTTGTGCCTGTGGATAGGCTGCAGAGGGATAGTGAAAAACTGCATTAGTTTTCAGGGCTGGCACCTTCCCTGTGGGAGAAGGAGCCGTAAGTTTGCCTTTTCAGAAAAAAGCTTCTGCCGAGAGCGAGCACCGTGACATGCTGAGTCTCTGGGAAAGCAGAGATCCCCAAAGCTGTTGTGCCTGTGGATAGGCTGCAGAGGGATAGTGAAAAACTGCATTAGTTTTCAGGGCTGGCACCTTCCCTGTGGGAGAAGGAGCCGTAAGTTTGCCTTTTCAGAAAAAAGCTTCTGCCGAGAGCGAGCACCGTGACATGCTGAGTCTCTGGGAAAGCAGAGATCCCCAAAGCTGTTGTGCCTGTGGATAGGCTGCAGAGGGATAGTGAAAAACTGCATTAGTTTTCAGGGCTGGCACCTTCCCTGTGGGAGAAGGAGCCGTAAGTTTGCCTTTTCAGAAAAAAGCTTCTGCCGAGAGCGAGCACCGTGACATGCTGAGTCTCTGGGAAAGCAGAGATCCCAAAAGCTGTTGTGCCTGTGGATAGGCTGCAGAGGGATAGTGAAAAACTGCATTAGTTTTCAGGGCTGGCACCTTCCCTGTGGGAGAAGGAGCCGTAAGTTTGCCTTTTCAGAAAAAAGCTTCTGCCGAGAGCGAGCACCGTGACATGCTGAGTCTCTGGGAAAGCAGAGATCCCCAAAGCTGTTGTGCCTGTGGATAGGCTGCAGAGGGATAGTGAAAAACTGCATTAGTTTTCAGGGCTGGCACCTTCCCTGTGGGAGAAGGAGCCGTAAGTTTGCCTTTTCAGAAAAAAGCTTCTGCCGAGAGCGAGCACCGTGACATGCTGAGTCTCTGGGAAAGCAGAGATCCCAAAAGCTGTTGTGCCTGTGGATAGGCTGCAGAGGGATAGTGAAAAACTGCATTAGTTTTCAGGGCTGGCACCTTCCCTGTGGGAGAAGGAGCCGTAAGTTTGCCTTTTCAGAAAAAAGCTTCTGCCGAGAACGAGCACCGTGACATGCTGAGTCTCTGGGAAAGCAGAGATCCCCAAAGCTGTTGTGCCTGTGGATAGGCTGCAGAGGGATAGTGAATACCAGCAAGATCTTTCAGGGCTAGCACCTTCCTTGTGGGAGAAGGAGCCACACTTTTGCCTTCTCAGAAAAAGCTTCTGCCGAGAACGAGCACCGTGACATGCTGAGTCTCTGGGAAAGCAGAGATCCCAAAAGCTGTTGTGCCTGTGGATAGGCTGCAGAGGGATAGTGAAAAACTGCATTAGTTTTCAGGGCTGGCACCTTCCCTGTGGGAGAAGGAGCCGTAAGTTTGCCTTTTCAGAAAAAAGCTTCTGCCGAGAGCGAGCACCGTGACATGCTGAGTCTCTGGGAAAGCAGAGATCCCCAAAGCTGTTGTGCCTGTGGATAGGCTGCAGAGGGATAGTGAAAAACTGCATTAGTTTTCAGGGCTGGCACCTTCCCTGTGGGAGAAGGAGCCGTAAGTTTGCCTTTTCAGAAAAAAGCTTCTGCCGAGAGCGAGCACCGTGACATGCTGAGTCTCTGGGAAAGCAGAGATCCCAAAAGCTGTTGTGCCTGTGGATAGGCTGCAGAGGGATAGTGAAAAACTGCATTAGTTTTCAGGGCTGGCACCTTCCCTGTGGGAGAAGGAGCCGTAAGTTTGCCTTTTCAGAAAAAAGCTTCTGCCGAGAACGAGCACCGTGACATGCTGAGTCTCTGGGAAAGCAGAGATCCCCAAAGCTGTTGTGCCTGTGGATAGGCTGCAGAGGGATAGTGAAAAACTGCATTAGTTTTCAGGGCTGGCACCTTCCCTGTGGGAGAAGGAGCCATAAGTTTGCCTTTTCAGAAAAAAGCTTCTGCCGAGAGCGAGCACCGTGACATGCTGAGTCTCTGGGAAAGCAGAGATCCCCAAAGCTGTTGTGCCTGTGGATAGGCTGCAGGAGGATAGTGAAGAGCTGCATTAGCTTTTAGGCCTGGCACCTTCCTTGTGGGAGAAGGAGCCGAAAGTTTTCTTTTTCAGAAAAAAGCTTCTGCCGAGAGCGAGCACCGTGACATGCTGAGTCTCTGGGAAAGCAGAGATCCCCAAAGCTGTTGTGCCTGTGGATAGGCTGCAGAGGGATAGTGAAAAACTGCATTAGTTTTCAGGGCTGGCACCTTCCCTGTGGGAGAAGGAGCCGTAAGTTTGCCTTTTCAGAAAAAAGCTTCTGCCGAGAGCGAGCACCGTGACATGCTGAGTCTCTGGGAAAGCAGAGATCCCAAAAGCTGTTGTGCCTGTGGATAGGCTGCAGAGGGATAGTGAAAAACTGCATTAGTTTTCAGGGCTGGCACCTTCCCTGTGGGAGAAGGAGCCGTAAAGTTTGCCTTTTCAGAAAAAAGCTTCTGCCGAGAGCGAGCACCGTGACATGCTGAGTCTCTGGGAAAGCAGAGATCCCCAAAGCTGTTGTGCCTGTGGATAGGCTGCAGAGGGATAGTGAAAAACTGCATTAGTTTTCAGGGCTGGCACCTTCCCTGTGGGAGAAGGAGCCGTAAGTTTGCCTTTTCAGAAAAAAGCTTCTGCCGAGAGCGAGCACCGTGACATGCTGAGTCTCTGGGAAAGCAGAGATCCCCAAAGCTGTTGTGCCTGTGGATAGGCTGCAGAGGGATAGTGAAAAACTGCATTAGTTTTCAGGGCTGGCACCTTCCCTGTGGGAGAAGGAGCCGTAAGTTTGCCTTTTCAGAAAAAAGCTTCTGCCGAGAGCGAGCACCGTGACATGCTGAGTCTCTGGGAAAGCAGAGATCCCAAAAGCTGTTGTGCCTGTGGATAGGCTGCAGAGGGATAGTGAATACCAGCAAGATCTTTCAGGGCTAGCACCTTCCTTGTGGGAGAAGGAGCCACACTTTTGCCTTCTCAGAAAAAGCTTCTGCCGAGAACGAGCACCGTGACATGCTGAGTCTCTGGGAAAGCAGAGATCCCCAAAGCTGTTGTGCCTGTGGATAGGCTGCAGAGGGATAGTGAAAAACTGCATTAGTTTTCAGGGCTGGCACCTTCCCTGTGGGAGAAGGAGCCGTAAGTTTGCCTTTTCAGAAAAAAGCTTCTGCCGAGAGCGAGCACCGTGACATGCTGAGTCTCTGGGAAAGCAGAGATCCCCAGTGCTGTTGTGCCTGTGGATAGGCTGCAGGAGGGTAGTGAAGAGCTGCATTAGCTTTTAGGCCTGGCACCTTCCTTGTGGGAGAAGGAGCCGAAAGTTTTCTTTTTCAGAAAAAAGCTTCTGCCGAGAGCGAGCACCGTGACATGCTGAGTCTCTGGGAAAGCAGAGATCCCCAAAGCTGTTGTGCCTGTGGATAGGCTGCAGAGGGATAGTGAAAAACTGCATTAGTTTTCAGGGCTGGCACCTTCCCTGTGGGAGAAGGAGCCATAAGTTTGCCTTTTCAGAAAAAAGCTTCTGCCGAGAGCGAGCACCGTGACATGCTGAATCTCTGGGAAAGCAGAGATCCCCAGTGCTGTTGTGCCTGTGGATAGGCTGCAGGAGGATAGTGAAGAGCTGCATTAGCTTTTAGGCCTGGCACCTTCCTTGTGGGAGAAGGAGCCGAAAGTTTTCTTTTTCAGAAAAAAGCTTCTGCCGAGAGCGAGCACCGTGACATGCTGAGTCTCTGGGAAAGCAGAGATCCCCAAAGCTGTTGTGCCTGTGGATAGGCTGCAGAGGGATAGTGAAAAACTGCATTAGTTTTCAGGGCTGGCACCTTCCCTGTGGGAGAAGGAGCCGTAAGTTTGCCTTTTCAGAAAAAAGCTTCTGCCGAGAGCGAGCACCGTGACATGCTGAGTCTCTGGGAAAGCAGAGATCCCCAAAGCTGTTGTGCCTGTGGATAGGCTGCAGAGGGATAGTGAAAAACTGCATTAGTTTTCAGGGCTGGCACCTTCCCTGTGGGAGAAGGAGCCGTAAGTTTGCCTTTTCAGAAAAAAGCTTCTGCCGAGAGCGAGCACCGTGACATGCTGAGTCTCTGGGAAAGCAGAGATCCCAAAAGCTGTTGTGCCTGTGGATAGGCTGCAGAGGGATAGTGAATACCAGCAAGATCTTTCAGGGCTAGCACCTTCCTTGTGGGAGAAGGAGCCACACTTTTGCCTTCTCAGAAAAAGCTTCTGCCGAGAACGAGCACCGTGACATGCTGAGTCTCTGGGAAAGCAGAGATCCCCAAAGCTGTTGTGCCTGTGGATAGGCTGCAGAGGGATAGTGAAAAACTGCATTAGTTTTCAGGGCTGGCACCTTCCCTGTGGGAGAAGGAGCCGTAAGTTTGCCTTTTCAGAAAAAAGCTTCTGCCGAGAGCGAGCACCGTGACATGCTGAGTCTCTGGGAAAGCAGAGATCCCCAGTGCTGTTGTGCCTGTGGATAGGCTGCAGGAGGGTAGTGAAGAGCTGCATTAGCTTTTAGGCCTGGCACCTTCCTTGTGGGAGAAGGAGCCGAAAGTTTTCTTTTTCAGAAAAAAGCTTCTGCCGAGAGCGAGCACCGTGACATGCTGAGTCTCTGGGAAAGCAGAGATCCCCAAAGCTGTTGTGCCTGTGGATAGGCTGCAGAGGGATAGTGAAAAACTGCATTAGTTTTCAGGGCTGGCACCTTCCCTGTGGGAGAAGGAGCCATAAGTTTGCCTTTTCAGAAAAAAGCTTCTGCCGAGAGCGAGCACCGTGACATGCTGAATCTCTGGGAAAGCAGAGATCCCCAGTGCTGTTGTGCCTGTGGATAGGCTGCAGGAGGATAGTGAAGAGCTGCATTAGCTTTTAGGCCTGGCACCTTCCTTGTGGGAGAAGGAGCCGAAAGTTTTCTTTTTCAGAAAAAAGCTTCTGCCGAGAGCGAGCACCGTGACATGCTGAGTCTCTGGGAAAGCAGAGATCCCCAAAGCTGTTGTGCCTGTGGATAGGCTGCAGAGGGATAGTGAAAAACTGCATTAGTTTTCAGGGCTGGCACCTTCCCTGTGGGAGAAGGAGCCGTAAGTTTGCCTTTTCAGAAAAAAGCTTCTGCCGAGAGCGAGCACCGTGACATGCTGAGTCTCTGGGAAAGCAGAGATCCCCAAAGCTGTTGTGCCTGTGGATAGGCTGCAGAGGGATAGTGAAAAACTGCATTAGTTTTCAGGGCTGGCACCTTCCCTGTGGGAGAAGGAGCCGTAAGTTTGCCTTTTCAGAAAAAAGCTTCTGCCGAGAGCGAGCACCGTGACATGCTGAGTCTCTGGGAAAGCAGAGATCCCAAAAGCTGTTGTGCCTGTGGATAGGCTGCAGAGGGATAGTGAAAAACTGCATTAGTTTTCAGGGCTGGCACCTTCCCTGTGGGAGAAGGAGCCGTAAGTTTGCCTTTTCAGAAAAAAGCTTCTGCCGAGAGCGAGCACCGTGACATGCTGAGTCTCTGGGAAAGCAGAGATCCCCAAAGCTGTTGTGCCTGTGGATAGGCTGCAGAGGGATAGTGAAAAACTGCATTAGTTTTCAGGGCTGGCACCTTCCCTGTGGGAGAAGGAGCCGTAAGTTTGCCTTTTCAGAAAAAAGCTTCTGCCGAGAGCGAGCACCGTGACATGCTGAGTCTCTGGGAAAGCAGAGATCCCAAAAGCTGTTGTGCCTGTGGATAGGCTGCAGAGGGATAGTGAAAAACTGCATTAGTTTTCAGGGCTGGCACCTTCCTTGTGGGAGAAGGAGCCACACTTTTGCCTTCTCAGAAAAAGCTTCTGCCGAGAACGAGCACCGTGACATGCTGAGTCTCTGGGAAAGCAGAGATCCCAAAAGCTGTTGTGCCTGTGGATAGGCTGCAGAGGGATAGTGAAAAACTGCATTAGTTTTCAGGGCTGGCACCTTCCCTGTGGGAGAAGGAGCCGTAAGTTTGCCTTTTCAGAAAAAAGCTTCTGCCGAGAGCGAGCACCGTGACATGCTGAGTCTCTGGGAAAGCAGAGATCCCCAGTGCTGTTGTGCCTGTGGATAGGCTGCAGAGGGATAGTGAAAAACTGCATTAGTTTTCAGGGCTGGCACCTTCCCTGTGGGAGAAGGAGCCGTAAAGTTTGCCTTTTCAGAAAAAAGCTTCTGCCGAGAGCGAGCACCGTGACATGCTGAGTCTCTGGGAAAGCAGAGATCCCCAAAGCTGTTGTGCCTGTGGATAGGCTGCAGAGGGATAGTGAAAAACTGCATTAGTTTTCAGGGCTGGCACCTTCCCTGTGGGAGAAGGAGCCGTAAGTTTGCCTTTTCAGAAAAAAGCTTCTGCCGAGAGCGAGCACCGTGACATGCTGAGTCTCTGGGAAAGCAGAGATCCCAAAAGCTGTTGTGCCTGTGGATAGGCTGCAGAGGGATAGTGAAAAACTGCATTAGTTTTCAGGGCTGGCACCTTCCCTGTGGGAGAAGGAGCCGTAAGTTTGCCTTTTCAGAAAAAAGCTTCTGCCGAGAGCGAGCACCGTGACATGCTGAGTCTCTGGGAAAGCAGAGATCCCCAAAGCTGTTGTGCCTGTGGATAGGCTGCAGAGGGATAGTGAAAAACTGCATTAGTTTTCAGGGCTGGCACCTTCCCTGTGGGAGAAGGAGCCGTAAGTTTGCCTTTTCAGAAAAAAGCTTCTGCCGAGAGCGAGCACCGTGACATGCTGAGTCTCTGGGAAAGCAGAGATCCCCAAAGCTGTTGTGCCTGTGGATAGGCTGCAGAGGGATAGTGAAAAACTGCATTAGTTTTCAGGGCTGGCACCTTCCCTGTGGGAGAAGGAGCCGTAAGTTTGCCTTTTCAGAAAAAAGCTTCTGCCGAGAGCGAGCACCGTGACATGCTGAGTCTCTGGGAAAGCAGAGATCCCCAAAGCTGTTGTGCCTGTGGATAGGCTGCAGAGGGATAGTGAAAAACTGCATTAGTTTTCAGGGCTGGCACCTTCCCTGTGGGAGAAGGAGCCGTAAGTTTGCCTTTTCAGAAAAAAGCTTCTGCCGAGAGCGAGCACCGTGACATGCTGAGTCTCTGGGAAAGCAGAGATCCCAAAAGCTGTTGTGCCTGTGGATAGGCTGCAGAGGGATAGTGAAAAACTGCATTAGTTTTCAGGGCTGGCACCTTCCCTGTGGGAGAAGGAGCCGTAAGTTTGCCTTTTCAGAAAAAAGCTTCTGCCGAGAACGAGCACCGTGACATGCTGAGTCTCTGGGAAAGCAGAGATCCCCAAAGCTGTTGTGCCTGTGGATAGGCTGCAGAGGGATAGTGAATACCAGCAAGATCTTTCAGGGCTAGCACCTTCCTTGTGGGAGAAGGAGCCACACTTTTGCCTTCTCAGAAAAAGCTTCTGCCGAGAACGAGCACCGTGACATGCTGAGTCTCTGGGAAAGCAGAGATCCCAAAAGCTGTTGTGCCTGTGGATAGGCTGCAGAGGGATAGTGAAAAACTGCATTAGTTTTCAGGGCTGGCACCTTCCCTGTGGGAGAAGGAGCCGTAAGTTTGCCTTTTCAGAAAAAAGCTTCTGCCGAGAGCGAGCACCGTGACATGCTGAGTCTCTGGGAAAGCAGAGATCCCCAAAGCTGTTGTGCCTGTGGATAGGCTGCAGAGGGATAGTGAAAAACTGCATTAGTTTTCAGGGCTGGCACCTTCCCTGTGGGAGAAGGAGCCGTAAGTTTGCCTTTTCAGAAAAAAGCTTCTGCCGAGAGCGAGCACCGTGACATGCTGAGTCTCTGGGAAAGCAGAGATCCCAAAAGCTGTTGTGCCTGTGGATAGGCTGCAGAGGGATAGTGAAAAACTGCATTAGTTTTCAGGGCTGGCACCTTCCCTGTGGGAGAAGGAGCCGTAAGTTTGCCTTTTCAGAAAAAAGCTTCTGCCGAGAACGAGCACCGTGACATGCTGAGTCTCTGGGAAAGCAGAGATCCCCAAAGCTGTTGTGCCTGTGGATAGGCTGCAGAGGGATAGTGAAAAACTGCATTAGTTTTCAGGGCTGGCACCTTCCCTGTGGGAGAAGGAGCCATAAGTTTGCCTTTTCAGAAAAAAGCTTCTGCCGAGAGCGAGCACCGTGACATGCTGAGTCTCTGGGAAAGCAGAGATCCCCAAAGCTGTTGTGCCTGTGGATAGGCTGCAGGAGGATAGTGAAGAGCTGCATTAGCTTTTAGGCCTGGCACCTTCCTTGTGGGAGAAGGAGCCGAAAGTTTTCTTTTTCAGAAAAAAGCTTCTGCCGAGAGCGAGCACCGTGACATGCTGAGTCTCTGGGAAAGCAGAGATCCCCAAAGCTGTTGTGCCTGTGGATAGGCTGCAGAGGGATAGTGAAAAACTGCATTAGTTTTCAGGGCTGGCACCTTCCCTGTGGGAGAAGGAGCCGTAAGTTTGCCTTTTCAGAAAAAAGCTTCTGCCGAGAGCGAGCACCGTGACATGCTGAGTCTCTGGGAAAGCAGAGATCCCAAAAGCTGTTGTGCCTGTGGATAGGCTGCAGAGGGATAGTGAAAAACTGCATTAGTTTTCAGGGCTGGCACCTTCCCTGTGGGAGAAGGAGCCGTAAGTTTGCCTTTTCAGAAAAAAGCTTCTGCCGAGAACGAGCACCGTGACATGCTGAGTCTCTGGGAAAGCAGAGATCCCCAAAGCTGTTGTGCCTGTGGATAGGCTGCAGAGGGATAGTGAAAAACTGCATTAGTTTTCAGGGCTGGCACCTTCCCTGTGGGAGAAGGAGCCGTAAAGTTTGCCTTTTCAGAAAAAAGCTTCTGCCGAGAGCGAGCACCGTGACATGCTGAGTCTCTGGGAAAGCAGAGATCCCCAAAGCTGTTGTGCCTGTGGATAGGCTGCAGAGGGATAGTGAAAAACTGCATTAGTTTTCAGGGCTGGCACCTTCCCTGTGGGAGAAGGAGCCGTAAGTTTGCCTTTTCAGAAAAAAGCTTCTGCCGAGAGCGAGCACCGTGACATGCTGAGTCTCTGGGAAAGCAGAGATCCCCAAAGCTGTTGTGCCTGTGGATAGGCTGCAGAGGGATAGTGAAAAACTGCATTAGTTTTCAGGGCTGGCACCTTCCCTGTGGGAGAAGGAGCCGTAAGTTTGCCTTTTCAGAAAAAAGCTTCTGCCGAGAGCGAGCACCGTGACATGCTGAGTCTCTGGGAAAGCAGAGATCCCCAAAGCTGTTGTGCCTGTGGATAGGCTGCAGAGGGATAGTGAATACCAGCAAGATCTTTCAGGGCTAGCACCTTCCTTGTGGGAGAAGGAGCCACACTTTTGCCTTCTCAGAAAAAGCTTCTGCCGAGAACGAGCACCGTGACATGCTGAGTCTCTGGGAAAGCAGAGATCCCCAAAGCTGTTGTGCCTGTGGATAGGCTGCAGAGGGATAGTGAAAAACTGCATTAGTTTTCAGGGCTGGCACCTTCCCTGTGGGAGAAGGAGCCGTAAGTTTGCCTTTTCAGAAAAAAGCTTCTGCCGAGAGCGAGCACCGTGACATGCTGAGTCTCTGGGAAAGCAGAGATCCCCAGTGCTGTTGTGCCTGTGGATAGGCTGCAGAGGGATAGTGAAAAACTGCATTAGTTTTCAGGGCTGGCACCTTCCCTGTGGGAGAAGGAGCCGTAAGTTTGCCTTTTCAGAAAAAAGCTTCTGCCGAGAACGAGCACCGTGAGATGCTGAGTCTCTGGGAAAGCAGAGATCCCCAAAGCTGTTGTGCCTGTGGATAGGCTGCAGAGGGATAGTGAAAAACTGCATTAGTTTTCAGGGCTGGCACCTTCCCTGTGGGAGAAGGAGCCATAAGTTTGCCTTTTCAGAAAAAAGCTTCTGCCGAGAGCGAGCACCGTGACATGCTGAATCTCTGGGAAAGCAGAGATCCCCAGTGCTGTTGTGCCTGTGGATAGGCTGCAGGAGGATAGTGAAGAGCTGCATTAGCTTTTAGGCCTGGCACCTTCCTTGTGGGAGAAGGAGCCGAAAGTTTTCTTTTTCAGAAAAAAGCTTCTGCCGAGAGCGAGCACCGTGACATGCTGAGTCTCTGGGAAAGCAGAGATCCCCAAAGCTGTTGTGCCTGTGGATAGGCTGCAGAGGGATAGTGAAAAACTGCATTAGTTTTCAGGGCTGGCACCTTCCCTGTGGGAGAAGGAGCCGTAAGTTTGCCTTTTCAGAAAAAAGCTTCTGCCGAGAGCGAGCACCGTGACATGCTGAGTCTCTGGGAAAGCAGAGATCCCCAAAGCTGTTGTGCCTGTGGATAGGCTGCAGAGGGATAGTGAAAAACTGCATTAGTTTTCAGGGCTGGCACCTTCCCTGTGGGAGAAGGAGCCGTAAGTTTGCCTTTTCAGAAAAAAGCTTCTGCCGAGAGCGAGCACCGTGACATGCTGAGTCTCTGGGAAAGCAGAGATCCCCAAAGCTGTTGTGCCTGTGGATAGGCTGCAGAGGGATAGTGAAAAACTGCATTAGTTTTCAGGGCTGGCACCTTCCCTGTGGGAGAAGGAGCCGTAAGTTTGCCTTTTCAGAAAAAAGCTTCTGCCGAGAGCGAGCACCGTGACATGCTGAGTCTCTGGGAAAGCAGAGATCCCCAAAGCTGTTGTGCCTGTGGATAGGCTGCAGAGGGATAGTGAAAAACTGCATTAGTTTTCAGGGCTGGCACCTTCCCTGTGGGAGAAGGAGCCGTAAGTTTGCCTTTTCAGAAAAAAGCTTCTGCCGAGAGCGAGCACCGTGACATGCTGAGTCTCTGGGAAAGCAGAGATCCCAAAAGCTGTTGTGCCTGTGGATAGGCTGCAGAGGGATAGTGAAAAACTGCATTAGTTTTCAGGGCTGGCACCTTCCCTGTGGGAGAAGGAGCCGTAAGTTTGCCTTTTCAGAAAAAAGCTTCTGCCGAGAACGAGCACCGTGACATGCTGAGTCTCTGGGAAAGCAGAGATCCCCAAAGCTGTTGTGCCTGTGGATAGGCTGCAGAGGGATAGTGAATACCAGCAAGATCTTTCAGGGCTAGCACCTTCCTTGTGGGAGAAGGAGCCACACTTTTGCCTTCTCAGAAAAAGCTTCTGCCGAGAACGAGCACCGTGACATGCTGAGTCTCTGGGAAAGCAGAGATCCCCAAAGCTGTTGTGCCTGTGGATAGGCTGCAGAGGGATAGTGAAAAACTGCATTAGTTTTCAGGGCTGGCACCTTCCCTGTGGGAGAAGGAGCCGTAAAGTTTGCCTTTTCAGAAAAAAGCTTCTGCCGAGAGCGAGCACCGTGACATGCTGAGTCTCTGGGAAAGCAGAGATCCCCAAAGCTGTTGTGCCTGTGGATAGGCTGCAGAGGGATAGTGAAAAACTGCATTAGTTTTCAGGGCTGGCACCTTCCCTGTGGGAGAAGGAGCCGTAAGTTTGCCTTTTCAGAAAAAAGCTTCTGCCGAGAGCGAGCACCGTGACATGCTGAGTCTCTGGGAAAGCAGAGATCCCCAGTGCTGTTGTGCCTGTGGATAGGCTGCAGAGGGATAGTGAAAAACTGCATTAGTTTTCAGGGCTGGCACCTTCCCTGTGGGAGAAGGAGCCGTAAGTTTGCCTTTTCAGAAAAAAGCTTCTGCCGAGAACGAGCACCGTGACATGCTGAGTCTCTGGGAAAGCAGAGATCCCCAAAGCTGTTGTGCCTGTGGATAGGCTGCAGAGGGATAGTGAAAAACTGCATTAGTTTTCAGGGCTGGCACCTTCCCTGTGGGAGAAGGAGCCATAAGTTTGCCTTTTCAGAAAAAAGCTTCTGCCGAGAGCGAGCACCGTGACATGCTGAGTCTCTGGGAAAGCAGAGATCCCCAGTGCTGTTGTGCCTGTGGATAGGCTGCAGGAGGATAGTGAAGAGCTGCATTAGCTTTTAGGCCTGGCACCTTCCTTGTGGGAGAAGGAGCCGAAAGTTTTCTTTTTCAGAAAAAAGCTTCTGCCGAGAGCGAGCACCGTGACATGCTGAGTCTCTGGGAAAGCAGAGATCCCCAAAGCTGTTGTGCCTGTGGATAGGCTGCAGAGGGATAGTGAAAAACTGCATTAGTTTTCAGGGCTGGCACCTTCCCTGTGGGAGAAGGAGCCGTAAGTTTGCCTTTTCAGAAAAAAGCTTCTGCCGAGAACGAGCACCGTGACATGCTGAGTCTCTGGGAAAGCAGAGATCCCCAAAGCTGTTGTGCCTGTGGATAGGCTGCAGAGGGATAGTGAAAAACTGCATTAGTTTTCAGGGCTGGCACCTTCCCTGTGGGAGAAGGAGCCGTAAAGTTTGCCTTTTCAGAAAAAAGCTTCTGCCGAGAGCGAGCACCGTGACATGCTGAGTCTCTGGGAAAGCAGAGATCCCAAAAGCTGTTGTGCCTGTGGATAGGCTGCAGAGGGATAGTGAAAAACTGCATTAGTTTTCAGGGCTGGCACCTTCCCTGTGGGAGAAGGAGCCGTAAGTTTGCCTTTTCAGAAAAAAGCTTCTGCCGAGAGCGAGCACCGTGACATGCTGAGTCTCTGGGAAAGCAGAGATCCCAAAAGCTGTTGTGCCTGTGGATAGGCTGCAGAGGGATAGTGAAAAACTGCATTAGTTTTCAGGGCTGGCACCTTCCCTGTGGGAGAAGGAGCCGTAAGTTTGCCTTTTCAGAAAAAAGCTTCTGCCGAGAGCGAGCACCGTGACATGCTGAGTCTCTGGGAAAGCAGAGATCCCAAAAGCTGTTGTGCCTGTGGATAGGCTGCAGAGGGATAGTGAAAAACTGCATTAGTTTTCAGGGCTGGCACCTTCCCTGTGGGAGAAGGAGCCATAAGTTTGCCTTTTCAGAAAAAAGCTTCTGCCGAGAGCGAGCACCGTGACATGCTGAATCTCTGGGAAAGCAGAGATCCCCAGTGCTGTTGTGCCTGTGGATAGGCTGCAGGAGGATAGTGAAGAGCTGCATTAGCTTTTAGGCCTGGCACCTTCCTTGTGGGAGAAGGAGCCGAAAGTTTTCTTTTTCAGAAAAAAGCTTCTGCCGAGAGCGAGCACCGTGACATGCTGAGTCTCTGGGAAAGCAGAGATCCCCAAAGCTGTTGTGCCTGTGGATAGGCTGCAGAGGGATAGTGAAAAACTGCATTAGTTTTCAGGGCTGGCACCTTCCCTGTGGGAGAAGGAGCCGTAAGTTTGCCTTTTCAGAAAAAAGCTTCTGCCGAGAGCGAGCACCGTGACATGCTGAGTCTCTGGGAAAGCAGAGATCCCAAAAGCTGTTGTGCCTGTGGATAGGCTGCAGAGGGATAGTGAAAAACTGCATTAGTTTTCAGGGCTGGCACCTTCCCTGTGGGAGAAGGAGCCGTAAGTTTGCCTTTTCAGAAAAAAGCTTCTGCCGAGAACGAGCACCGTGACATGCTGAGTCTCTGGGAAAGCAGAGATCCCCAAAGCTGTTGTGCCTGTGGATAGGCTGCAGAGGGATAGTGAAAAACTGCATTAGTTTTCAGGGCTGGCACCTTCCCTGTGGGAGAAGGAGCCATAAGTTTGCCTTTTCAGAAAAAAGCTTCTGCCGAGAGCGAGCACCGTGACATGCTGAGTCTCTGGGAAAGCAGAGATCCCCAGTGCTGTTGTGCCTGTGGATAGGCTGCAGGAGGGTAGTGAAGAGCTGCATTAGCTTTTAGGCCTGGCACCTTCCTTGTGGGAGAAGGAGCCGAAAGTTTTCTTTTTCAGAAAAAAGCTTCTGCCGAGAGCGAGCACCGTGACATGCTGAGTCTCTGGGAAAGCAGAGATCCCCAAAGCTGTTGTGCCTGTGGATAGGCTGCAGAGGGATAGTGAAAAACTGCATTAGTTTTCAGGGCTGGCACCTTCCCTGTGGGAGAAGGAGCCGTAAGTTTGCCTTTTCAGAAAAAAGCTTCTGCCGAGAGCGAGCACCGTGACATGCTGAGTCTCTGGGAAAGCAGAGATCCCAAAAGCTGTTGTGCCTGTGGATAGGCTGCAGAGGGATAGTGAAAAACTGCATTAGTTTTCAGGGCTGGCACCTTCCCTGTGGGAGAAGGAGCCGTAAGTTTGCCTTTTCAGAAAAAAGCTTCTGCCGAGAGCGAGCACCGTGACATGCTGAGTCTCTGGGAAAGCAGAGATCCCCAAAGCTGTTGTGCCTGTGGATAGGCTGCAGAGGGATAGTGAAAAACTGCATTAGTTTTCAGGGCTGGCACCTTCCCTGTGGGAGAAGGAGCCGTAAAGTTTGCCTTTTCAGAAAAAAGCTTCTGCCGAGAGCGAGCACCGTGACATGCTGAGTCTCTGGGAAAGCAGAGATCCCCAAAGCTGTTGTGCCTGTGGATAGGCTGCAGAGGGATAGTGAAAAACTGCATTAGTTTTCAGGGCTGGCACCTTCCCTGTGGGAGAAGGAGCCGTAAGTTTGCCTTTTCAGAAAAAAGCTTCTGCCGAGAGCGAGCACCGTGACATGCTGAGTCTCTGGGAAAGCAGAGATCCCAAAAGCTGTTGTGCCTGTGGATAGGCTGCAGAGGGATAGTGAAAAACTGCATTAGTTTTCAGGGCTGGCACCTTCCCTGTGGGAGAAGGAGCCGTAAGTTTGCCTTTTCAGAAAAAAGCTTCTGCCGAGAGCGAGCACCGTGACATGCTGAGTCTCTGGGAAAGCAGAGATCCCCAAAGCTGTTGTGCCTGTGGATAGGCTGCAGAGGGATAGTGAAAAACTGCATTAGTTTTCAGGGCTGGCACCTTCCCTGTGGGAGAAGGAGCCGTAAGTTTGCCTTTTCAGAAAAAAGCTTCTGCCGAGAGCGAGCACCGTGACATGCTGAGTCTCTGGGAAAGCAGAGATCCCAAAAGCTGTTGTGCCTGTGGATAGGCTGCAGAGGGATAGTGAATACCAGCAAGATCTTTCAGGGCTAGCACCTTCCTTGTGGGAGAAGGAGCCACACTTTTGCCTTCTCAGAAAAAGCTTCTGCCGAGAACGAGCACCGTGACATGCTGAGTCTCTGGGAAAGCAGAGATCCCAAAAGCTGTTGTGCCTGTGGATAGGCTGCAGAGGGATAGTGAAAAACTGCATTAGTTTTCAGGGCTGGCACCTTCCCTGTGGGAGAAGGAGCCGTAAGTTTGCCTTTTCAGAAAAAAGCTTCTGCCGAGAGCGAGCACCGTGACATGCTGAGTCTCTGGGAAAGCAGAGATCCCCAAAGCTGTTGTGCCTGTGGATAGGCTGCAGAGGGATAGTGAAAAACTGCATTAGTTTTCAGGGCTGGCACCTTCCCTGTGGGAGAAGGAGCCGTAAGTTTGCCTTTTCAGAAAAAAGCTTCTGCCGAGAGCGAGCACCGTGACATGCTGAGTCTCTGGGAAAGCAGAGATCCCAAAAGCTGTTGTGCCTGTGGATAGGCTGCAGAGGGATAGTGAAAAACTGCATTAGTTTTCAGGGCTGGCACCTTCCCTGTGGGAGAAGGAGCCGTAAGTTTGCCTTTTCAGAAAAAAGCTTCTGCCGAGAGCGAGCACCGTGACATGCTGAGTCTCTGGGAAAGCAGAGATCCCCAAAGCTGTTGTGCCTGTGGATAGGCTGCAGAGGGATAGTGAAAAACTGCATTAGTTTTCAGGGCTGGCACCTTCCCTGTGGGAGAAGGAGCCGTAAGTTTGCCTTTTCAGAAAAAAGCTTCT
Source organism: Astur gentilis (assembly GCF_929443795.1). Taxonomy (NCBI): domain Eukaryota; kingdom Metazoa; phylum Chordata; class Aves; order Accipitriformes; family Accipitridae; genus Astur; species Astur gentilis. The sequence continues at coordinate 17,202 of NW_026061147.1, forward strand.
GCCGAGAGCGAGCACCGTGACATGCTGAGTCTCTGGGAAAGCAGAGATCCCAAAAGCTGTTGTGCCTGTGGATAGGCTGCAGAGGGATAGTGAAAAACTGCATTAGTTTTCAGGGCTGGCACCTTCCCTGTGGGAGAAGGAGCCGTAAGTTTGCCTTTTCAGAAAAAAGCTTCTGCCGAGAACGAGCACCGTGACATGCTGAGTCTCTGGGAAAGCAGAGATCCCCAAAGCTGTTGTGCCTGTGGATAGGCTGCAGAGGGATAGTGAATACCAGCAAGATCTTTCAGGGCTAGCACCTTCCTTGTGGGAGAAGGAGCCACACTTTTGCCTTCTCAGAAAAAGCTTCTGCCGAGAACGAGCACCGTGACATGCTGAGTCTCTGGGAAAGCAGAGATCCCAAAAGCTGTTGTGCCTGTGGATAGGCTGCAGAGGGATAGTGAAAAACTGCATTAGTTTTCAGGGCTGGCACCTTCCCTGTGGGAGAAGGAGCCGTAAAGTTTGCCTTTTCAGAAAAAAGCTTCTGCCGAGAGCGAGCACCGTGACATGCTGAGTCTCTGGGAAAGCAGAGATCCCCAAAGCTGTTGTGCCTGTGGATAGGCTGCAGAGGGATAGTGAAAAACTGCATTAGTTTTCAGGGCTGGCACCTTCCCTGTGGGAGAAGGAGCCGTAAGTTTGCCTTTTCAGAAAAAAGCTTCTGCCGAGAGCGAGCACCGTGACATGCTGAGTCTCTGTGAAAGCAGAGATCCCCAGTGCTGTTGTGCCTGTGGATAGGCTGCAGAGGGATAGTGAAAAACTGCATTAGTTTTCAGGGCTGGCACCTTCCCTGTGGGAGAAGGAGCCGTAAGTTTGCCTTTTCAGAAAAAAGCTTCTGCCGAGAACGAGCACCGTGACATGCTGAGTCTCTGGGAAAGCAGAGATCCCCAAAGCTGTTGTGCCTGTGGATAGGCTGCAGAGGGATAGTGAAAAACTGCATTAGTTTTCAGGGCTGGCACCTTCCCTGTGGGAGAAGGAGCCATAAGTTTGCCTTTTCAGAAAAAAGCTTCTGCCGAGAGCGAGCACCGTGACATGCTGAGTCTCTGGGAAAGCAGAGATCCCCAGTGCTGTTGTGCCTGTGGATAGGCTGCAGGAGGATAGTGAAGAGCTGCATTAGCTTTTAGGCCTGGCACCTTCCTTGTGGGAGAAGGAGCCGAAAGTTTTCTTTTTCAGAAAAAAGCTTCTGCCGAGAGCGAGCACCGTGACATGCTGAGTCTCTGGGAAAGCAGAGATCCCCAAAGCTGTTGTGCCTGTGGATAGGCTGCAGAGGGATAGTGAAAAACTGCATTAGTTTTCAGGGCTGGCACCTTCCCTGTGGGAGAAGGAGCCGTAAGTTTGCCTTTTCAGAAAAAAGCTTCTGCCGAGAGCGAGCACCGTGACATGCTGAGTCTCTGGGAAAGCAGAGATCCCAAAAGCTGTTGTGCCTGTGGATAGGCTGCAGAGGGATAGTGAAAAACTGCATTAGTTTTCAGGGCTGGCACCTTCCCTGTGGGAGAAGGAGCCGTAAGTTTGCCTTTTCAGAAAAAAGCTTCTGCCGAGAACGAGCACCGTGACATGCTGAGTCTCTGGGAAAGCAGAGATCCCCAAAGCTGTTGTGCCTGTGGATAGGCTGCAGAGGGATAGTGAAAAACTGCATTAGTTTTCAGGGCTGGCACCTTCCCTGTGGGAGAAGGAGCCGTAAAGTTTGCCTTTTCAGAAAAAAGCTTCTGCCGAGAGCGAGCACCGTGACATGCTGAGTCTCTGGGAAAGCAGAGATCCCCAAAGCTGTTGTGCCTGTGGATAGGCTGCAGAGGGATAGTGAATACCAGCAAGATCTTTCAGGGCTAGCACCTTCCTTGTGGGAGAAGGAGCCACACTTTTGCCTTCTCAGAAAAAGCTTCTGCCGAGAACGAGCACCGTGACATGCTGAGTCTCTGGGAAAGCAGAGATCCCAAAAGCTGTTGTGCCTGTGGATAGGCTGCAGAGGGATAGTGAAAAACTGCATTAGTTTTCAGGGCTGGCACCTTCCCTGTGGGAGAAGGAGCCGTAAGTTTGCCTTTTCAGAAAAAAGCTTCTGCCGAGAGCGAGCACCGTGACATGCTGAGTCTCTGGGAAAGCAGAGATCCCCAAAGCTGTTGTGCCTGTGGATAGGCTGCAGAGGGATAGTGAAAAACTGCATTAGTTTTCAGGGCTGGCACCTTCCCTGTGGGAGAAGGAGCCGTAAGTTTGCCTTTTCAGAAAAAAGCTTCTGCCGAGAGCGAGCACCGTGACATGCTGAGTCTCTGGGAAAGCAGAGATCCCAAAAGCTGTTGTGCCTGTGGATAGGCTGCAGAGGGATAGTGAAAAACTGCATTAGTTTTCAGGGCTGGCACCTTCCCTGTGGGAGAAGGAGCCGTAAGTTTGCCTTTTCAGAAAAAAGCTTCTGCCGAGAGCGAGCACCGTGACATGCTGAGTCTCTGGGAAAGCAGAGATCCCCAAAGCTGTTGTGCCTGTGGATAGGCTGCAGAGGGATAGTGAAAAACTGCATTAGTTTTCAGGGCTGGCACCTTCCCTGTGGGAGAAGGAGCCGTAAGTTTGCCTTTTCAGAAAAAAGCTTCTGCCGAGAGCGAGCACCGTGACATGCTGAGTCTCTGGGAAAGCAGAGATCCCAAAAGCTGTTGTGCCTGTGGATAGGCTGCAGAGGGATAGTGAAAAACTGCATTAGTTTTCAGGGCTGGCACCTTCCCTGTGGGAGAAGGAGCCGTAAGTTTGCCTTTTCAGAAAAAAGCTTCTGCCGAGAACGAGCACCGTGACATGCTGAGTCTCTGGGAAAGCAGAGATCCCCAAAGCTGTTGTGCCTGTGGATAGGCTGCAGAGGGATAGTGAATACCAGCAAGATCTTTCAGGGCTAGCACCTTCCTTGTGGGAGAAGGAGCCACACTTTTGCCTTCTCAGAAAAAGCTTCTGCCGAGAACGAGCACCGTGACATGCTGAGTCTCTGGGAAAGCAGAGATCCCAAAAGCTGTTGTGCCTGTGGATAGGCTGCAGAGGGATAGTGAAAAACTGCATTAGTTTTCAGGGCTGGCACCTTCCCTGTGGGAGAAGGAGCCGTAAAGTTTGCCTTTTCAGAAAAAAGCTTCTGCCGAGAGCGAGCACCGTGACATGCTGAGTCTCTGGGAAAGCAGAGATCCCCAAAGCTGTTGTGCCTGTGGATAGGCTGCAGAGGGATAGTGAAAAACTGCATTAGTTTTCAGGGCTGGCACCTTCCCTGTGGGAGAAGGAGCCGTAAGTTTGCCTTTTCAGAAAAAAGCTTCTGCCGAGAGCGAGCACCGTGACATGCTGAGTCTCTGGGAAAGCAGAGATCCCAAAAGCTGTTGTGCCTGTGGATAGGCTGCAGAGGGATAGTGAAAAACTGCATTAGTTTTCAGGGCTGGCACCTTCCCTGTGGGAGAAGGATCCGTAAGTTTGCCTTTTCAGAAAAAAGCTTCTGCCGAGAACGAGCACCGTGACATGCTGAGTCTCTGGGAAAGCAGAGATCCCCAAAGCTGTTGTGCCTGTGGATAGGCTGCAGAGGGATAGTGAAAAACTGCATTAGTTTTCAGGGCTGGCACCTTCCCTGTGGGAGAAGGAGCCATAAGTTTGCCTTTTCAGAAAAAAGCTTCTGCCGAGAGCGAGCACCGTGACATGCTGAGTCTCTGGGAAAGCAGAGATCCCCAGTGCTGTTGTGCCTGTGGATAGGCTGCAGGAGGATAGTGAAGAGCTGCATTAGCTTTTAGGCCTGGCACCTTCCTTGTGGGAGAAGGAGCCGAAAGTTTTCTTTTTCAGAAAAAAGCTTCTGCCGAGAGCGAGCACCGTGACATGCTGAGTCTCTGGGAAAGCAGAGATCCCCAAAGCTGTTGTGCCTGTGGATAGGCTGCAGAGGGATAGTGAAAAACTGCATTAGTTTTCAGGGCTGGCACCTTCCCTGTGGGAGAAGGAGCCGTAAGTTTGCCTTTTCAGAAAAAAGCTTCTGCCGAGAGCGAGCACCGTGACATGCTGAGTCTCTGGGAAAGCAGAGATCCCAAAAGCTGTTGTGCCTGTGGATAGGCTGCAGAGGGATAGTGAAAAACTGCATTAGTTTTCAGGGCTGGCACCTTCCCTGTGGGAGAAGGAGCCGTAAGTTTGCCTTTTCAGAAAAAAGCTTCTGCCGAGAGCGAGCACCGTGACATGCTGAGTCTCTGGGAAAGCAGAGATCCCCAAAGCTGTTGTGCCTGTGGATAGGCTGCAGAGGGATAGTGAAAAACTGCATTAGTTTTCAGGGCTGGCACCTTCCCTGTGGGAGAAGGAGCCGTAAAGTTTGCCTTTTCAGAAAAAAGCTTCTGCCGAGAGCGAGCACCGTGACATGCTGAGTCTCTGGGAAAGCAGAGATCCCCAAAGCTGTTGTGCCTGTGGATAGGCTGCAGAGGGATAGTGAAAAACTGCATTAGTTTTCAGGGCTGGCACCTTCCCTGTGGGAGAAGGAGCCGTAAGTTTGCCTTTTCAGAAAAAAGCTTCTGCCGAGAGCGAGCACCGTGACATGCTGAGTCTCTGGGAAAGCAGAGATCCCAAAAGCTGTTGTGCCTGTGGATAGGCTGCAGAGGGATAGTGAAAAACTGCATTAGTTTTCAGGGCTGGCACCTTCCCTGTGGGAGAAGGAGCCGTAAGTTTGCCTTTTCAGAAAAAAGCTTCTGCCGAGAGCGAGCACCGTGACATGCTGAGTCTCTGGGAAAGCAGAGATCCCAAAAGCTGTTGTGCCTGTGGATAGGCTGCAGAGGGATAGTGAAAAACTGCATTAGTTTTCAGGGCTGGCACCTTCCCTGTGGGAGAAGGAGCCGTAAGTTTGCCTTTTCAGAAAAAAGCTTCTGCCGAGAACGAGCACCGTGACATGCTGAGTCTCTGGGAAAGCAGAGATCCCCAAAGCTGTTGTGCCTGTGGATAGGCTGCAGAGGGATAGTGAATACCAGCAAGATCTTTCAGGGCTAGCACCTTCCTTGTGGGAGAAGGAGCCACACTTTTGCCTTCTCAGAAAAAGCTTCTGCCGAGAACGAGCACCGTGACATGCTGAGTCTCTGGGAAAGCAGAGATCCCCAAAGCTGTTGTGCCTGTGGATAGGCTGCAGAGGGATAGTGAAAAACTGCATTAGTTTTCAGGGCTGGCACCTTCCCTGTGGGAGAAGGAGCCGTAAGTTTGCCTTTTCAGAAAAAAGCTTCTGCCGAGAGCGAGCACCGTGACATGCTGAGTCTCTGGGAAAGCAGAGATCCCAAAAGCTGTTGTGCCTGTGGATAGGCTGCAGAGGGATAGTGAAAAACTGCATTAGTTTTCAGGGCTGGCACCTTCCCTGTGGGAGAAGGAGCCGTAAGTTTGCCTTTTCAGAAAAAAGCTTCTGCCGAGACCGAGCACCGTGACATGCTGAGTCTCTGGGAAAGCAGAGATCCCCAAAGCTGTTGTGCCTGTGGATAGGCTGCAGAGGGATAGTGAAAAACTGCATTAGTTTTCAGGGCTGGCACCTTCCCTGTGGGAGAAGGAGCCATAAGTTTGCCTTTTCAGAAAAAAGCTTCTGCCGAGAGCGAGCACCGTGACATGCTGAGTCTCTGGGAAAGCAGAGATCCCCAGTGCTGTTGTGCCTGTGGATAGGCTGCAGGAGGATAGTGAAGAGCTGCATTAGCTTTTAGGCCTGGCACCTTCCTTGTGGGAGAAGGAGCCGAAAGTTTTCTTTTTCAGAAAAAAGCTTCTGCCGAGAGCGAGCACCGTGACATGCTGAGTCTCTGGGAAAGCAGAGATCCCCAAAGCTGTTGTGCCTGTGGATAGGCTGCAGAGGGATAGTGAAAAACTGCATTAGTTTTCAGGGCTGGCACCTTCCCTGTGGGAGAAGGAGCCGTAAGTTTGCCTTTTCAGAAAAAAGCTTCTGCCGAGAGCGAGCACCGTGACATGCTGAGTCTCTGGGAAAGCAGAGATCCCAAAAGCTGTTGTGCCTGTGGATAGGCTGCAGAGGGATAGTGAAAAACTGCATTAGTTTTCAGGGCTGGCACCTTCCCTGTGGGAGAAGGAGCCGTAAGTTTGCCTTTTCAGAAAAAAGCTTCTGCCGAGAACGAGCACCGTGACATGCTGAGTCTCTGGGAAAGCAGAGATCCCCAAAGCTGTTGTGCCTGTGGATAGGCTGCAGAGGGATAGTGAAAAACTGCATTAGTTTTCAGGGCTGGCACCTTCCCTGTGGGAGAAGGAGCCGTAAAGTTTGCCTTTTCAGAAAAAAGCTTCTGCCGAGAGCGAGCACCGTGACATGCTGAGTCTCTGGGAAAGCAGAGATCCCCAAAGCTGTTGTGCCTGTGGATAGGCTGCAGAGGGATAGTGAAAAACTGCATTAGTTTTCAGGGCTGGCACCTTCCCTGTGGGAGAAGGAGCCGTAAGTTTGCCTTTTCAGAAAAAAGCTTCTGCCGAGAGCGAGCACCGTGACATGCTGAGTCTCTGGGAAAGCAGAGATCCCAAAAGCTGTTGTGCCTGTGGATAGGCTGCAGAGGGATAGTGAAAAACTGCATTAGTTTTCAGGGCTGGCACCTTCCCTGTGGGAGAAGGAGCCGTAAGTTTGCCTTTTCAGAAAAAAGCTTCTGCCGAGAGCGAGCACCGTGACATGCTGAGTCTCTGGGAAAGCAGAGATCCCAAAAGCTGTTGTGCCTGTGGATAGGCTGCAGAGGGATAGTGAAAAACTGCATTAGTTTTCAGGGCTGGCACCTTCCCTGTGGGAGAAGGAGCCGTAAGTTTGCCTTTTCAGAAAAAAGCTTCTGCCGAGAGCGAGCACCGTGACATGCTGAGTCTCTGGGAAAGCAGAGATCCCCAAAGCTGTTGTGCCTGTGGATAGGCTGCAGAGGGATAGTGAAAAACTGCATTAGTTTTCAGGGCTGGCACCTTCCCTGTGGGAGAAGGAGCCGTAAGTTTGCCTTTTCAGAAAAAAGCTTCTGCCGAGAGCGAGCACCGTGACATGCTGAGTCTCTGGGAAAGCAGAGATCCCCAAAGCTGTTGTGCCTGTGGATAGGCTGCAGAGGGATAGTGAAAAACTGCATTAGTTTTCAGGGCTGGCACCTTCCCTGTGGGAGAAGGAGCCGTAAGTTTGCCTTTTCAGAAAAAAGCTTCTGCCGAGAGCGAGCACCGTGACATGCTGAGTCTCTGGGAAAGCAGAGATCCCAAAAGCTGTTGTGCCTGTGGATAGGCTGCAGAGGGATAGTGAAAAACTGCATTAGTTTTCAGGGCTGGCACCTTCCCTGTGGGAGAAGGAGCCGTAAGTTTGCCTTTTCAGAAAAAAGCTTCTGCCGAGAGCGAGCACCGTGACATGCTGAGTCTCTGGGAAAGCAGAGATCCCCAAAGCTGTTGTGCCTGTGGATAGGCTGCAGAGGGATAGTGAATACCAGCAAGATCTTTCAGGGCTAGCACCTTCCTTGTGGGAGAAGGAGCCACACTTTTGCCTTCTCAGAAAAAGCTTCTGCCGAGAACGAGCACCGTGACATGCTGAGTCTCTGGGAAAGCAGAGATCCCAAAAGCTGTTGTGCCTGTGGATAGGCTGCAGAGGGATAGTGAAAAACTGCATTAGTTTTCAGGGCTGGCACCTTCCCTGTGGGAGAAGGAGCCGTAAGTTTGCCTTTTCAGAAAAAAGCTTCTGCCGAGAGCGAGCACCGTGACATGCTGAGTCTCTGGGAAAGCAGAGATCCCCAAAGCTGTTGTGCCTGTGGATAGGCTGCAGAGGGATAGTGAAAAACTGCATTAGTTTTCAGGGCTGGCACCTTCCCTGTGGGAGAAGGAGCCGTAAGTTTGCCTTTTCAGAAAAAAGCTTCTGCCGAGAGCGAGCACCGTGACATGCTGAGTCTCTGGGAAAGCAGAGATCCCAAAAGCTGTTGTGCCTGTGGATAGGCTGCAGAGGGATAGTGAAAAACTGCATTAGTTTTCAGGGCTGGCACCTTCCCTGTGGGAGAAGGAGCCGTAAGTTTGCCTTTTCAGAAAAAAGCTTCTGCCGAGAACGAGCACCGTGACATGCTGAGTCTCTGGGAAAGCAGAGATCCCCAAAGCTGTTGTGCCTGTGGATAGGCTGCAGAGGGATAGTGAAAAACTGCATTAGTTTTCAGGGCTGGCACCTTCCCTGTGGGAGAAGGAGCCATAAGTTTGCCTTTTCAGAAAAAAGCTTCTGCCGAGAGAGAGCACCGTGACATGCTGAGTCTCTGGGAAAGCAGAGATCCCCAGTGCTGTTGTGCCTGTGGATAGGCTGCAGGAGGATAGTGAAGAGCTGCATTAGCTTTTAGGCCTGGCACCTTCCTTGTGGGAGAAGGAGCCGAAAGTTTTCTTTTTCAGAAAAAAGCTTCTGCCGAGAGCGAGCACCGTGACATGCTGAGTCTCTGGGAAAGCAGAGATCCCCAAAGCTGTTGTGCCTGTGGATAGGCTGCAGAGGGATAGTGAAAAACTGCATTAGTTTTCAGGGCTGGCACCTTCCCTGTGGGAGAAGGAGCCGTAAGTTTGCCTTTTCAGAAAAAAGCTTCTGCCGAGAGCGAGCACCGTGACATGCTGAGTCTCTGGGAAAGCAGAGATCCCAAAAGCTGTTGTGCCTGTGGATAGGCTGCAGAGGGATAGTGAAAAACTGCATTAGTTTTCAGGGCTGGCACCTTCCCTGTGGGAGAAGGAGCCGTAAGTTTGCCTTTTCAGAAAAAAGCTTCTGCCGAGAACGAGCACCGTGACATGCTGAGTCTCTGGGAAAGCAGAGATCCCCAAAGCTGTTGTGCCTGTGGATAGGCTGCAGAGGGATAGTGAAAAACTGCATTAGTTTTCAGGGCTGGCACCTTCCCTGTGGGAGAAGGAGCCGTAAAGTTTGCCTTTTCAGAAAAAAGCTTCTGCCGAGAGCGAGCACCGTGACATGCTGAGTCTCTGGGAAAGCAGAGATCCCCAAAGCTGTTGTGCCTGTGGATAGGCTGCAGAGGGATAGTGAAAAACTGCATTAGTTTTCAGGGCTGGCACCTTCCCTGTGGGAGAAGGAGCCGTAAGTTTGCCTTTTCAGAAAAAAGCTTCTGCCGAGAGCGAGCACCGTGACATGCTGAGTCTCTGGGAAAGCAGAGATCCCAAAAGCTGTTGTGCCTGTGGATAGGCTGCAGAGGGATAGTGAAAAACTGCATTAGTTTTCAGGGCTGGCACCTTCCCTGTGGGAGAAGGAGCCGTAAGTTTGCCTTTTCAGAAAAAAGCTTCTGCCGAGAACGAGCACCGTGACATGCTGAGTCTCTGGGAAAGCAGAGATCCCCAAAGCTGTTGTGCCTGTGGATAGGCTGCAGAGGGATAGTGAATACCAGCAAGATCTTTCAGGGCTAGCACCTTCCTTGTGGGAGAAGGAGCCACACTTTTGCCTTCTCAGAAAAAGCTTCTGCCGAGAACGAGCACCGTGACATGCTGAGTCTCTGGGAAAGCAGAGATCCCCAAAGCTGTTGTGCCTGTGGATAGGCTGCAGAGGGATAGTGAAAAACTGCATTAGTTTTCAGGGCTGGCACCTTCCCTGTGGGAGAAGGAGCCGTAAGTTTGCCTTTTCAGAAAAAAGCTTCTGCCGAGAGCGAGCACCGTGACATGCTGAGTCTCTGGGAAAGCAGAGATCCCAAAAGCTGTTGTGCCTGTGGATAGGCTGCAGAGGGATAGTGAAAAACTGCATTAGTTTTCAGGGCTGGCACCTTCCCTGTGGGAGAAGGAGCCGTAAGTTTGCCTTTTCAGAAAAAAGCTTCTGCCGAGAACGAGCACCGTGACATGCTGAGTCTCTGGGAAAGCAGAGATCCCCAAAGCTGTTGTGCCTGTGGATAGGCTGCAGAGGGATAGTGAAAAACTGCATTAGTTTTCAGGGCTGGCACCTTCCCTGTGGGAGAAGGAGCCATAAGTTTGCCTTTTCAGAAAAAAAGCTTCTGCCGAGAGCGAGCACCGTGACATGCTGAGTCTCTGGGAAAGCAGAGATCCCCAGTGCTGTTGTGCCTGTGGATAGGCTGCAGGAGGATAGTGAAGAGCTGCATTAGCTTTTAGGCCTGGCACCTTCCTTGTGGGAGAAGGAGCCGAAAGTTTTCTTTTTCAGAAAAAAGCTTCTGCCGAGAGCGAGCACTGTGACATGCTGAGTCTCTGGGAAAGCAGAGATCCCCAAAGCTGTTGTGCCTGTGGATAGGCTGCAGAGGGATAGTGAAAAACTGCATTAGTTTTCAGGGCTGGCACCTTCCCTGTGGGAGAAGGAGCCGTAAGTTTGCCTTTTCAGAAAAAAGCTTCTGCCGAGAGCGAGCACCGTGACATGCTGAGTCTCTGGGAAAGCAGAGATCCCAAAAGCTGTTGTGCCTGTGGATAGGCTGCAGAGGGATAGTGAAAAACTGCATTAGTTTTCAGGGCTGGCACCTTCCCTGTGGGAGAAGGAGCCGTAAGTTTGCCTTTTCAGAAAAAAGCTTCTGCCGAGAGCGAGCACCGTGACATGCTGAGTCTCTGGGAAAGCAGAGATCCCCAAAGCTGTTGTGCCTGTGGATAGGCTGCAGAGGGATAGTGAAAAACTGCATTAGTTTTCAGGGCTGGCACCTTCCCTGTGGGAGAAGGAGCCGTAAAGTTTGCCTTTTCAGAAAAAAGCTTCTGCCGAGAGCGAGCACCGTGACATGCTGAGTCTCTGGGAAAGCAGAGATCCCCAAAGCTGTTGTGCCTGTGGATAGGCTGCAGAGGGATAGTGAAAAACTGCATTAGTTTTCAGGGCTGGCACCTTCCCTGTGGGAGAAGGAGCCGTAAGTTTGCCTTTTCAGAAAAAAGCTTCTGCCGAGAGCGAGCACCGTGACATGCTGAGTCTCTGGGAAAGCAGAGATCCCAAAAGCTGTTGTGCCTGTGGATAGGCTGCAGAGGGATAGTGAAAAACTGCATTAGTTTTCAGGGCTGGCACCTTCCCTGTGGGAGAAGGAGCCGTAAGTTTGCCTTTTCAGAAAAAAGCTTCTGCCGAGAGCGAGCACCGTGACATGCTGAGTCTCTGGGAAAGCAGAGATCCCCAAAGCTGTTGTGCCTGTGGATAGGCTGCAGAGGGATAGTGAAAAACTGCATTAGTTTTCAGGGCTGGCACCTTCCCTGTGGGAGAAGGAGCCGTAAGTTTGCCTTTTCAGAAAAAAGCTTCTGCCGAGAGCGAGCACCGTGACATGCTGAGTCTCTGGGAAAGCAGAGATCCCCAAAGCTGTTGTGCCTGTGGATAGGCTGCAGAGGGATAGTGAAAAACTGCATTAGTTTTCAGGGCTGGCACCTTCCCTGTGGGAGAAGGAGCCGTAAGTTTGCCTTTTCAGAAAAAAGCTTCTGCCGAGAGCGAGCACCGTGACATGCTGAGTCTCTGGGAAAGCAGAGATCCCCAAAGCTGTTGTGCCTGTGGATAGGCTGCAGAGGGATAGTGAAAAACTGCATTAGTTTTCAGGGCTGGCACCTTCCCTGTGGGAGAAGGAGCCGTAAGTTTGCCTTTTCAGAAAAAAGCTTCTGCCGAGAGCGAGCACCGTGACATGCTGAGTCTCTGGGAAAGCAGAGATCCCAAAAGCTGTTGTGCCTGTGGATAGGCTGCAGAGGGATAGTGAAAAACTGCATTAGTTTTCAGGGCTGGCACCTTCCCTGTGGGAGAAGGAGCCGTAAGTTTGCCTTTTCAGAAAAAAGCTTCTGCCGAGAACGAGCACCGTGACATGCTGAGTCTCTGGGAAAGCAGAGATCCCCAAAGCTGTTGTGCCTGTGGATAGGCTGCAGAGGGATAGTGAATACCAGCAAGATCTTTCAGGGCTAGCACCTTCCTTGTGGGAGAAGGAGCCACACTTTTGCCTTCTCAGAAAAAGCTTCTGCCGAGAACGAGCACCGTGACATGCTGAGTCTCTGGGAAAGCAGAGATCCCAAAAGCTGTTGTGCCTGTGGATAGGCTGCAGAGGGATAGTGAAAAACTGCATTAGTTTTCAGGGCTGGCACCTTCCCTGTGGGAGAAGGAGCCGTAAGTTTGCCTTTTCAGAAAAAAGCTTCTGCCGAGAGCGAGCACCGTGACATGCTGAGTCTCTGGGAAAGCAGAGATCCCCAAAGCTGTTGTGCCTGTGGATAGGCTGCAGAGGGATAGTGAAAAACTGCATTAGTTTTCAGGGCTGGCACCTTCCCTGTGGGAGAAGGAGCCGTAAGTTTGCCTTTTCAGAAAAAAGCTTCTGCCGAGAGCGAGCACCGTGACATGCTGAGTCTCTGGGAAAGCAGAGATCCCAAAAGCTGTTGTGCCTGTGGATAGGCTGCAGAGGGATAGTGAAAAACTGCATTAGTTTTCAGGGCTGGCACCTTCCCTGTGGGAGAAGGAGCCGTAAGTTTGCCTTTTCAGAAAAAAGCTTCTGCCGAGAACGAGCACCGTGACATGCTGAGTCTCTGGGAAAGCAGAGATCCCCAAAGCTGTTGTGCCTGTGGATAGGCTGCAGAGGGATAGTGAAAAACTGCATTAGTTTTCAGGGCTGGCACCTTCCCTGTGGGAGAAGGAGCCATAAGTTTGCCTTTTCAGAAAAAAGCTTCTGCCGAGAGCGAGCACCGTGACATGCTGAGTCTCTGGGAAAGCAGAGATCCCCAGTGCTGTTGTGCCTGTGGATAGGCTGCAGGAGGATAGTGAAGAGCTGCATTAGCTTTTAGGCCTGGCACCTTCCTTGTGGGAGAAGGAGCCGAAAGTTTTCTTTTTCAGAAAAAAGCTTCTGCCGAGAGCGAGCACCGTGACATGCTGAGTCTCTGGGAAAGCAGAGATCCCCAAAGCTGTTGTGCCTGTGGATAGGCTGCAGAGGGATAGTGAAAAACTGCATTAGTTTTCAGGGCTGGCACCTTCCCTGTGGGAGAAGGAGCCGTAAGTTTGCCTTTTCAGAAAAAAGCTTCTGCCGAGAGCGAGCACCGTGACATGCTGAGTCTCTGGGAAAGCAGAGATCCCAAAAGCTGTTGTGCCTGTGGATAGGCTGCAGAGGGATAGTGAAAAACTGCATTAGTTTTCAGGGCTGGCACCTTCCCTGTGGGAGAAGGAGCCGTAAGTTTGCCTTTTCAGAAAAAAGCTTCTGCCGAGAACGAGCACCGTGACATGCTGAGTCTCTGGGAAAGCAGAGATCCCCAAAGCTGTTGTGCCTGTGGATAGGCTGCAGAGGGATAGTGAAAAACTGCATTAGTTTTCAGGGCTGGCACCTTCCCTGTGGGAGAAGGAGCCGTAAAGTTTGCCTTTTCAGAAAAAAGCTTCTGCCGAGAGCGAGCACCGTGACATGCTGAGTCTCTGGGAAAGCAGAGATCCCCAAAGCTGTTGTGCCTGTGGATAGGCTGCAGAGGGATAGTGAAAAACTGCATTAGTTTTCAGGGCTGGCACCTTCCCTGTGGGAGAAGGAGCCGTAAGTTTGCCTTTTCAGAAAAAAGCTTCTGCCGAGAGCGAGCACCGTGACATGCTGAGTCTCTGGGAAAGCAGAGATCCCAAAAGCTGTTGTGCCTGTGGATAGGCTGCAGAGGGATAGTGAAAAACTGCATTAGTTTTCAGGGCTGGCACCTTCCCTGTGGGAGAAGGAGCCGTAAGTTTGCCTTTTCAGAAAAAAGCTTCTGCCGAGAGCGAGCACCGTGACATGCTGAGTCTCTGGGAAAGCAGAGATCCCAAAAGCTGTTGTGCCTGTGGATAGGCTGCAGAGGGATAGTGAAAAACTGCATTAGTTTTCAGGGCTGGCACCTTCCCTGTGGGAGAAGGAGCCGTAAGTTTGCCTTTTCAGAAAAAAGCTTCTGCCGAGAACGAGCACCGTGACATGCTGAGTCTCTGGGAAAGCAGAGATCCCCAAAGCTGTTGTGCCTGTGGATAGGCTGCAGAGGGATAGTGAATACCAGCAAGATCTTTCAGGGCTAGCACCTTCCTTGTGGGAGAAGGAGCCACACTTTTGCCTTCTCAGAAAAAGCTTCTGCCGAGAACGAGCACCGTGACATGCTGAGTCTCTGGGAAAGCAGAGATCCCCAAAGCTGTTGTGCCTGTGGATAGGCTGCAGAGGGATAGTGAAAAACTGCATTAGTTTTCAGGGCTGGCACCTTCCCTGTGGGAGAAGGAGCCGTAAGTTTGCCTTTTCAGAAAAAAGCTTCTGCCGAGAGCGAGCACCGTGACATGCTGAGTCTCTGGGAAAGCAGAGATCCCAAAAGCTGTTGTGCCTGTGGATAGGCTGCAGAGGGATAGTGAAAAACTGCATTAGTTTTCAGGGCTGGCACCTTCCCTGTGGGAGAAGGAGCCGTAAGTTTGCCTTTTCAGAAAAAAGCTTCTGCCGAGAACGAGCACCGTGACATGCTGAGTCTCTGGGAAAGCAGAGATCCCCAAAGCTGTTGTGCCTGTGGATAGGCTGCAGAGGGATAGTGAAAAACTGCATTAGTTTTCAGGGCTGGCACCTTCCCTGTGGGAGAAGGAGCCATAAGTTTGCCTTTTCAGAAAAAAGCTTCTGCCGAGAGCGAGCACCGTGACATGCTGAGTCTCTGGGAAAGCAGAGATCCCCAGTGCTGTTGTGCCTGTGGATAGGCTGCAGGAGGATAGTGAAGAGCTGCATTAGCTTTTAGGCCTGGCACCTTCCTTGTGGGAGAAGGAGCCGAAAGTTTTCTTTTTCAGAAAAAAGCTTCTGCCGAGAGCGAGCACCGTGACATGCTGAGTCTCTGGGAAAGCAGAGATCCCCAAAGCTGTTGTGCCTGTGGATAGGCTGCAGAGGGATAGTGAAAAACTGCATTAGTTTTCAGGGCTGGCACCTTCCCTGTGGGAGAAGGAGCCGTAAGTTTGCCTTTTCAGAAAAAAGCTTCTGCCGAGAGCGAGCACCGTGACATGCTGAGTCTCTGGGAAAGCAGAGATCCCAAAAGCTGTTGTGCCTGTGGATAGGCTGCAGAGGGATAGTGAAAAACTGCATTAGTTTTCAGGGCTGGCACCTTCCCTGTGGGAGAAGGAGCCGTAAGTTTGCCTTTTCAGAAAAAAGCTTCTGCCGAGAGCGAGCACCGTGACATGCTGAGTCTCTGGGAAAGCAGAGATCCCCAAAGCTGTTGTGCCTGTGGATAGGCTGCAGAGGGATAGTGAAAAACTGCATTAGTTTTCAGGGCTGGCACCTTCCCTGTGGGAGAAGGAGCCGTAAGTTTGCCTTTTCAGAAAAAAGCTTCTGCCGAGAGCGAGCACCGTGACATGCTGAGTCTCTGGGAAAGCAGAGATCCCCAAAGCTGTTGTGCCTGTGGATAGGCTGCAGAGGGATAGTGAAAAACTGCATTAGTTTTCAGGGCTGGCACCTTCCCTGTGGGAGAAGGAGCCGTAAGTTTGCCTTTTCAGAAAAAAGCTTCTGCCGAGAGCGAGCACCGTGACATGCTGAGTCTCTGGGAAAGCAGAGATCCCAAAAGCTGTTGTGCCTGTGGATAGGCTGCAGAGGGATAGTGAAAAACTGCATTAGTTTTCAGGGCTGGCACCTTCCCTGTGGGAGAAGGAGCCGTAAGTTTGCCTTTTCAGAAAAAAGCTTCTGCCGAGAACGAGCACCGTGACATGCTGAGTCTCTGGGAAAGCAGAGATCCCCAAAGCTGTTGTGCCTGTGGATAGGCTGCAGAGGGATAGTGAATACCAGCAAGATCTTTCAGGGCTAGCACCTTCCTTGTGGGAGAAGGAGCCACACTTTTGCCTTCTCAGAAAAAGCTTCTGCCGAGAACGAGCACCGTGACATGCTGAGTCTCTGGGAAAGCAGAGATCCCAAAAGCTGTTGTGCCTGTGGATAGGCTGCAGAGGGATAGTGAAAAACTGCATTAGTTTTCAGGGCTGGCACCTTCCCTGTGGGAGAAGGAGCCGTAAAGTTTGCCTTTTCAGAAAAAAGCTTCTGCCGAGAGCGAGCACCGTGACATGCTGAGTCTCTGGGAAAGCAGAGATCCCCAAAGCTGTTGTGCCTGTGGATAGGCTGCAGAGGGATAGTGAAAAACTGCATTAGTTTTCAGGGCTGGCACCTTCCCTGTGGGAGAAGGAGCCGTAAGTTTGCCTTTTCAGAAAAAAGCTTCTGCCGAGAGCGAGCACCGTGACATGCTGAGTCTCTGGGAAAGCAGAGATCCCCAGTGCTGTTGTGCCTGTGGATAGGCTGCAGAGGGATAGTGAAAAACTGCATTAGTTTTCAGGGCTGGCACCTTCCCTGTGGGAGAAGGAGCCGTAAGTTTGCCTTTTCAGAAAAAAGCTTCTGCCGAGAACGAGCACCGTGACATGCTGAGTCTCTGGGAAAGCAGAGATCCCCAAAGCTGTTGTGCCTGTGGATAGGCTGCAGAGGGATAGTGAAAAACTGCATTAGTTTTCAGGGCTGGCACCTTCCCTGTGGGAGAAGGAGCCATAAGTTTGCCTTTTCAGAAAAAAGCTTCTGCCGAGAGCGAGCACCGTGACATGCTGAGTCTCTGGGAAAGCAGAGATCCCCAGTGCTGTTGTGCCTGTGGATAGGCTGCAGGAGGATAGTGAAGAGCTGCATTAGCTTTTAGGCCTGGCACCTTCCTTGTGGGAGAAGGAGCCGAAAGTTTTCTTTTTCAGAAAAAAGCTTCTGCCGAGAGCGAGCACCGTGACATGCTGAGTCTCTGGGAAAGCAGAGATCCCCAAAGCTGTTGTGCCTGTGGATAGGCTGCAGAGGGATAGTGAAAAACTGCATTAGTTTTCAGGGCTGGCACCTTCCCTGTGGGAGAAGGAGCCGTAAGTTTGCCTTTTCAGAAAAAAGCTTCTGCCGAGAGCGAGCACCGTGACATGCTGAGTCTCTGGGAAAGCAGAGATCCCAAAAGCTGTTGTGCCTGTGGATAGGCTGCAGAGGGATAGTGAAAAACTGCATTAGTTTTCAGGGCTGGCACCTTCCCTGTGGGAGAAGGAGCCGTAAGTTTGCCTTTTCAGAAAAAAGCTTCTGCCGAGAGCGAGCACCGTGACATGCTGAGTCTCTGGGAAAGCAGAGATCCCCAAAGCTGTTGTGCCTGTGGATAGGCTGCAGAGGGATAGTGAAAAACTGCATTAGTTTTCAGGGCTGGCACCTTCCCTGTGGGAGAAGGAGCCGTAAGTTTGCCTTTTCAGAAAAAAGCTTCTGCCGAGAGCGAGCACCGTGACATGCTGAGTCTCTGGGAAAGCAGAGATCCCAAAAGCTGTTGTGCCTGTGGATAGGCTGCAGAGGGATAGTGAAAAACTGCATTAGTTTTCAGGGCTGGCACCTTCCCTGTGGGAGAAGGAGCCGTAAGTTTGCCTTTTCAGAAAAAAGCTTCTGCCGAGAGCGAGCACCGTGACATGCTGAGTCTCTGGGAAAGCAGAGATCCCAAAAGCTGTTGTGCCTGTGGATAGGCTGCAGAGGGATAGTGAAAAACTGCATTAGTTTTCAGGGCTGGCACCTTCCCTGTGGGAGAAGGAGCCGTAAGTTTGCCTTTTCAGAAAAAAGCTTCTGCCGAGAACGAGCACCGTGACATGCTGAGTCTCTGGGAAAGCAGAGATCCCCAAAGCTGTTGTGCCTGTGGATAGGCTGCAGAGGGATAGTGAATACCAGCAAGATCTTTCAGGGCTAGCACCTTCCTTGTGGGAGAAGGAGCCACACTTTTGCCTTCTCAGAAAAAGCTTCTGCCGAGAACGAGCACCGTGACATGCTGAGTCTCTGGGAAAGCAGAGATCCCCAAAGCTGTTGTGCCTGTGGATAGGCTGCAGAGGGATAGTGAAAAACTGCATTAGTTTTCAGGGCTGGCACCTTCCCTGTGGGAGAAGGAGCCGTAAGTTTGCCTTTTCAGAAAAAAGCTTCTGCCGAGAGCGAGCACCGTGACATGCTGAGTCTCTGGGAAAGCAGAGATCCCAAAAGCTGTTGTGCCTGTGGATAGGCTGCAGAGGGATAGTGAAAAACTGCATTAGTTTTCAGGGCTGGCACCTTCCCTGTGGGAGAAGGAGCCGTAAGTTTGCCTTTTCAGAAAAAAGCTTCTGCCGAGAGCGAGCACCGTGACATGCTGAGTCTCTGGGAAAGCAGAGATCCCCAAAGCTGTTGTGCCTGTGGATAGGCTGCAGAGGGATAGTGAAAAACTGCATTATTTATCAGGGCTGGCACCTTCCCTGTGGGAGAAGGAGCCATAAGTTTGCCTTTTCAGAAAAAAGCTTCTGCCGAGAGCGAGCACCGTGACATGCTGAGTCTCTGGGAAAGCAGAGATCCCCAGTGCTGTTGTGCCTGTGGATAGGCTGCAGGAGGATAGTGAAGAGCTGCATTAGCTTTTAGGCCTGGCACCTTCCTTGTGGGAGAAGGAGCCGAAAGTTTTCTTTTTCAGAAAAAAGCTTCTGCCGAGAGCGAGCACCGTGACATGCTGAGTCTCTGGGAAAGCAGAGATCCCCAAAGCTGTTGTGCCTGTGGATAGGCTGCAGAGGGATAGTGAAAAACTGCATTAGTTTTCAGGGCTGGCACCTTCCCTGTGGGAGAAGGAGCCGTAAGTTTGCCTTTTCAGAAAAAAGCTTCTGCCGAGAGCGAGCACCGTGACATGCTGAGTCTCTGGGAAAGCAGAGATCCCAAAAGCTGTTGTGCCTGTGGATAGGCTGCAGAGGGATAGTGAAAAACTGCATTAGTTTTCAGGGCTGGCACCTTCCCTGTGGGAGAAGGAGCCGTAAGTTTGCCTTTTCAGAAAAAAGCTTCTGCCGAGAGCGAGCACCGTGACATGCTGAGTCTCTGGGAAAGCAGAGATCCCCAAAGCTGTTGTGCCTGTGGATAGGCTGCAGAGGGATAGTGAAAAACTGCATTAGTTTTCAGGGCTGGCACCTTCCCTGTGGGAGAAGGAGCCGTAAAGTTTGCCTTTTCAGAAAAAAGCTTCTGCCGAGAGCGAGCACCGTGACATGCTGAGTCTCTGGGAAAGCAGAGATCCCCAAAGCTGTTGTGCCTGTGGATAGGCTGCAGAGGGATAGTGAAAAACTGCATTAGTTTTCAGGGCTGGCACCTTCCCTGTGGGAGAAGGAGCCGTAAGTTTGCCTTTTCAGAAAAAAGCTTCTGCCGAGAGCGAGCACCGTGACATGCTGAGTCTCTGGGAAAGCAGAGATCCCAAAAGCTGTTGTGCCTGTGGATAGGCTGCAGAGGGATAGTGAAAAACTGCATTAGTTTTCAGGGCTGGCACCTTCCCTGTGGGAGAAGGAGCCGTAAGTTTGCCTTTTCAGAAAAAAGCTTCTGCCGAGAGCGAGCACCGTGACATGCTGAGTCTCTGGGAAAGCAGAGATCCCAAAAGCTGTTGTGCCTGTGGATAGGCTGCAGAGGGATAGTGAAAAACTGCATTAGTTTTCAGGGCTGGCACCTTCCCTGTGGGAGAAGGTGCCGTAAGTTTGCCTTTTCAGAAAAAAGCTTCTGCCGAGAGCGAGCACCGTGACATGCTGAGTCTCTGGGAAAGCAGAGATCCCCAAAGCTGTTGTGCCTGTGGATAGGCTGCAGAGGGATAGTGAAAATCTGCATTAGTTTTCAGGGCTGGCACCTTCCCTGTGGGAGAAGGAGCCGTAAGTTTGCCTTTTCAGAAAAAAGCTTCTGCCGAGAGCGAGCACCGTGACATGCTGAGTCTCTGGGAAAGCAGAGATCCCAAAAGCTGTTGTGCCTGTGGATAGGCTGCAGAGGGATAGTGAAAAACTGCATTAGTTTTCAGGGCTGGCACCTTCCCTGTGGGAGAAGGAGCCGTAAGTTTGCCTTTTCAGAAAAAAGCTTCTGCCGAGAACGAGCACCGTGACATGCTGAGTCTCTGGGAAAGCAGAGATCCCCAAAGCTGTTGTGCCTGTGGATAGGCTGCAGAGGGATAGTGAAAAACTGCATTAGTTTTCAGGGCTGGCACCTTCCCTGTGGGAGAAGGAGCCATAAGTTTGCCTTTTCAGAAAAAAGCTTCTGCCGAGAGCGAGCACCGTGACATGCTGAGTCTCTGGGAAAGCAGAGATCCCCAAAGCTGTTGTGCCTGTGGATAGGCTGCAGGAGGATAGTGAAGAGCTGCATTAGCTTTTAGGCCTGGCACCTTCCTTGTGGGAGAAGGAGCCGAAAGTTTTCTTTTTCAGAAAAAAGCTTCTGCCGAGAGCGAGCACCGTGACATGCTGAGTCTCTGGGAAAGCAGAGATCCCCAAAGCTGTTGTGCCTGTGGATAGGCTGCAGAGGGATAGTGAAAAACTGCATTAGTTTTCAGGGCTGGCACCTTCCCTGTGGGAGAAGGAGCCGTAAGTTTGCCTTTTCAGAAAAAAGCTTCTGCCGAGAGCGAGCACCGTGACATGCTGAGTCTCTGGGAAAGCAGAGATCCCAAAAGCTGTTGTGCCTGTGGATAGGCTGCAGAGGGATAGTGAAAAACTGCATTAGTTTTCAGGGCTGGCACCTTCCCTGTGGGAGAAGGAGCCGTAAAGTTTGCCTTTTCAGAAAAAAGCTTCTGCCGAGAGCGAGCACCGTGACATGCTGAGTCTCTGGGAAAGCAGAGATCCCCAAAGCTGTTGTGCCTGTGGATAGGCTGCAGAGGGATAGTGAAAAACTGCATTAGTTTTCAGGGCTGGCACCTTCCCTGTGGGAGAAGGAGCCGTAAGTTTGCCTTTTCAGAAAAAAGCTTCTGCCGAGAGCGAGCACCGTGACATGCTGAGTCTCTGGGAAAGCAGAGATCCCCAAAGCTGTTGTGCCTGTGGATAGGCTGCAGAGGGATAGTGAAAAACTGCATTAGTTTTCAGGGCTGGCACCTTCCCTGTGGGAGAAGGAGCCGTAAGTTTGCCTTTTCAGAAAAAAGCTTCTGCCGAGAGCGAGCACCGTGACATGCTGAGTCTCTGGGAAAGCAGAGATCCCAAAAGCTGTTGTGCCTGTGGATAGGCTGCAGAGGGATAGTGAATACCAGCAAGATCTTTCAGGGCTAGCACCTTCCTTGTGGGAGAAGGAGCCACACTTTTGCCTTCTCAGAAAAAGCTTCTGCCGAGAACGAGCACCGTGACATGCTGAGTCTCTGGGAAAGCAGAGATCCCCAAAGCTGTTGTGCCTGTGGATAGGCTGCAGAGGGATAGTGAAAAACTGCATTAGTTTTCAGGGCTGGCACCTTCCCTGTGGGAGAAGGAGCCGTAAGTTTGCCTTTTCAGAAAAAAGCTTCTGCCGAGAGCGAGCACCGTGACATGCTGAGTCTCTGGGAAAGCAGAGATCCCCAGTGCTGTTGTGCCTGTGGATAGGCTGCAGGAGGGTAGTGAAGAGCTGCATTAGCTTTTAGGCCTGGCACCTTCCTTGTGGGAGAAGGAGCCGAAAGTTTTCTTTTTCAGAAAAAAGCTTCTGCCGAGAGCGAGCACCGTGACATGCTGAGTCTCTGGGAAAGCAGAGATCCCCAAAGCTGTTGTGCCTGTGGATAGGCTGCAGAGGGATAGTGAAAAACTGCATTAGTTTTCAGGGCTGGCACCTTCCCTGTGGGAGAAGGAGCCATAAGTTTGCCCTTTCATAAAAAAGCTTCTGCCGAGAGCGAGCACCGTGACATGCTGAATCTCTGGGAAAGCAGAGATCCCCAGTGCTGTTGTGCCTGTGGATAGGCTGCAGGAGGATAGTGAAGAGCTGCATTAGCTTTTAGGCCTGGCACCTTCCTTGTGGGAGAAGGAGCCGAAAGTTTTCTTTTTCAGAAAAAAGCTTCTGCCGAGAGCGAGCACCGTGACATGCTGAGTCTCTGGGAAAGCAGAGATCCCCAAAGCTGTTGTGCCTGTGGATAGGCTGCAGAGGGATAGTGAAAAACTGCATTAGTTTTCAGGGCTGGCACCTTCCCTGTGGGAGAAGGAGCCGTAAGTTTGCCTTTTCAGAAAAAAGCTTCTGCCGAGAGCGAGCACCGTGACATGCTGAGTCTCTGGGAAAGCAGAGATCCCCAAAGCTGTTGTGCCTGTGGATAGGCTGCAGAGGGATAGTGAAAAACTGCATTAGTTTTCAGGGCTGGCACCTTCCCTGTGGGAGAAGGAGCCGTAAGTTTGCCTTTTCAGAAAAAAGCTTCTGCCGAGAGCGAGCACCGTGACATGCTGAGTCTCTGGGAAAGCAGAGATCCCAAAAGCTGTTGTGCCTGTGGATAGGCTGCAGAGGGATAGTGAATACCAGCAAGATCTTTCAGGGCTAGCACCTTCCTTGTGGGAGAAGGAGCCACACTTTTGCCTTCTCAGAAAAAGCTTCTGCCGAGAACGAGCACCGTGACATGCTGAGTCTCTGGGAAAGCAGAGATCCCCAAAGCTGTTGTGCCTGTGGATAGGCTGCAGAGGGATAGTGAAAAACTGCATTAGTTTTCAGGGCTGGCACCTTCCCTGTGGGAGAAGGAGCCGTAAGTTTGCCTTTTCAGAAAAAAGCTTCTGCCGAGAGCGAGCACCGTGACATGCTGAGTCTCTGGGAAAGCAGAGATCCCCAGTGCTGTTGTGCCTGTGGATAGGCTGCAGGAGGGTAGTGAAGAGCTGCATTAGCTTTTAGGCCTGGCACCTTCCTTGTGGGAGAAGGAGCCGAAAGTTTTCTTTTTCAGAAAAAAGCTTCTGCCGAGAGCGAGCACCGTGACATGCTGAGTCTCTGGGAAAGCAGAGATCCCCAAAGCTGTTGTGCCTGTGGATAGGCTGCAGAGGGATAGTGAAAAACTGCATTAGTTTTCAGGGCTGGCACCTTCCCTGTGGGAGAAGGAGCCATAAGTTTGCCTTTTCAGAAAAAAGCTTCTGCCGAGAGCGAGCACCGTGACATGCTGAATCTCTGGGAAAGCAGAGATCCCCAGTGCTGTTGTGCCTGTGGATAGGCTGCAGGAGGATAGTGAAGAGCTGCATTAGCTTTTAGGCCTGGCACCTTCCTTGTGGGAGAAGGAGCCGAAAGTTTTCTTTTTCAGAAAAAAGCTTCTGCCGAGAGCGAGCACCGTGACATGCTGAGTCTCTGGGAAAGCAGAGATCCCCAAAGCTGTTGTGCCTGTGGATAGGCTGCAGAGGGATAGTGAAAAACTGCATTAGTTTTCAGGGCTGGCACCTTCCCTGTGGGAGAAGGAGCCGTAAGTTTGCCTTTTCAGAAAAAAGCTTCTGCCGAGAGCGAGCACCGTGACATGCTGAGTCTCTGGGAAAGCAGAGATCCCCAAAGCTGTTGTGCCTGTGGATAGGCTGCAGAGGGATAGTGAAAAACTGCATTAGTTTTCAGGGCTGGCACCTTCCCTGTGGGAGAAGGAGCCGTAAGTTTGCCTTTTCAGAAAAAAGCTTCTGCCGAGAGCGAGCACCGTGACATGCTGAGTCTCTGGGAAAGCAGAGATCCCAAAAGCTGTTGTGCCTGTGGATAGGCTGCAGAGGGATAGTGAAAAACTGCATTAGTTTTCAGGGCTGGCACCTTCCCTGTGGGAGAAGGAGCCGTAAGTTTGCCTTTTCAGAAAAAAGCTTCTGCCGAGAGCGAGCACCGTGACATGCTGAGTCTCTGGGAAAGCAGAGATCCCCAAAGCTGTTGTGCCTGTGGATAGGCTGCAGAGGGATAGTGAAAAACTGCATTAGTTTTCAGGGCTGGCACCTTCCCTGTGGGAGAAGGAGCCGTAAGTTTGCCTTTTCAGAAAAAAGCTTCTGCCGAGAGCGAGCACCGTGACATGCTGAGTCTCTGGGAAAGCAGAGATCCCAAAAGCTGTTGTGCCTGTGGATAGGCTGCAGAGGGATAGTGAAAAACTGCATTAGTTTTCAGGGCTAGCACCTTCCTTGTGGGAGAAGGAGCCACACTTTTGCCTTCTCAGAAAAAGCTTCTGCCGAGAACGAGCACCGTGACATGCTGAGTCTCTGGGAAAGCAGAGATCCCAAAAGCTGTTGTGCCTGTGGATAGGCTGCAGAGGGATAGTGAAAAACTGCATTAGTTTTCAGGGCTGGCACCTTCCCTGTGGGAGAAGGAGCCGTAAGTTTGCCTTTTCAGAAAAAAGCTTCTGCCGAGAGCGAGCACCGTGACATGCTGAGTCTCTGGGAAAGCAGAGATCCCCAGTGCTGTTGTGCCTGTGGATAGGCTGCAGAGGGATAGTGAAAAACTGCATTAGTTTTCAGGGCTGGCACCTTCCCTGTGGGAGAAGGAGCCGTAAAGTTTGCCTTTTCAGAAAAAAGCTTCTGCCGAGAGCGAGCACCGTGACATGCTGAGTCTCTGGGAAAGCAGAGATCCCCAAAGCTGTTGTGCCTGTGGATAGGCTGCAGAGGGATAGTGAAAAACTGCATTAGTTTTCAGGGCTGGCACCTTCCCTGTGGGAGAAGGAGCCGTAAGTTTGCCTTTTCAGAAAAAAGCTTCTGCCGAGAGCGAGCACCGTGACATGCTGAGTCTCTGGGAAAGCAGAGATCCCAAAAGCTGTTGTGCCTGTGGATAGGCTGCAGAGGGATAGTGAAAAACTGCATTAGTTTTCAGGGCTGGCACCTTCCCTGTGGGAGAAGGAGCCGTAAGTTTGCCTTTTCAGAAAAAAGCTTCTGCCGAGAGCGAGCACCGTGACATGCTGAGTCTCTGGGAAAGCAGAGATCCCCAAAGCTGTTGTGCCTGTGGATAGGCTGCAGAGGGATAGTGAAAAACTGCATTAGTTTTCAGGGCTGGCACCTTCCCTGTGGGAGAAGGAGCCGTAAGTTTGCCTTTTCAGAAAAAAGCTTCTGCCGAGAGCGAGCACCGTGACATGCTGAGTCTCTGGGAAAGCAGAGATCCCCAAAGCTGTTGTGCCTGTGGATAGGCTGCAGAGGGATAGTGAAAAACTGCATTAGTTTTCAGGGCTGGCACCTTCCCTGTGGGAGAAGGAGCCGTAAGTTTGCCTTTTCAGAAAAAAGCTTCTGCCGAGAGCGAGCACCGTGACATGCTGAGTCTCTGGGAAAGCAGAGATCCCCAAAGCTGTTGTGCCTGTGGATAGGCTGCAGAGGGATAGTGAAAAACTGCATTAGTTTTCAGGGCTGGCACCTTCCCTGTGGGAGAAGGAGCCGTAAGTTTGCCTTTTCAGAAAAAAGCTTCTGCTGAGAGCGAGCACCGTGACATGCTGAGTCTCTGGGAAAGCAGAGATCCCAAAAGCTGTTGTGCCTGTGGATAGGCTGCAGAGGGATAGTGAAAAACTGCATTAGTTTTCAGGGCTGGCACCTTCCCTGTGGGAGAAGGAGCCGCAAGTTTGCCTTTTCAGAAAAAAGCTTCTGCCGAGAGCGAGCACCGTGACATGCTGAGTCTCTGGGAAAGCAGAGATCCCAAAAGCTGTTGTGCCTGTGGATAGGCTGCAGAGGGATAGTGAAAAACTGCATTAGTTTTCAGGGCTGGCACCTTCCCTGTGGGAGAAGGAGCCGTAAGTTTGCCTTTTCAGAAAAAAGCTTCTGCCGAGAGCGAGCACCGTGACATGCTGAGTCTCTGGGAAAGCAGAGATCCCCAAAGCTGTTGTGCCTGTGGATAGGCTGCAGAGGGATAGTGAAAAACTGCATTAGTTTTCAGGGCTGGCACCTTCCCTGTGGGAGAAGGAGCCGTAAGTTTGCCTTTTCAGAAAAAAGCTTCTGCCGAGAGCGAGCACCGTGACATGCTGAGTCTCTGGGAAAGCAGAGATCCCAAAAGCTGTTGTGCCTGTGGATAGGCTGCAGAGGGATAGTGAAAAACTGATTAGTTTTCAGGGCTGGCACCTTCCCTGTGGGAGAAGGAGCCGTAAGTTTGCCTTTTCAGAAAAAAGCTTCTGCTGAGAGCGAGCACCGTGACATGCTGAGTCTCTGGGAAAGCAGAGATCCCAAAAGCTGTTGTGCCTGTGGATAGGCTGCAGAGGGATAGTGAAAAACTGCATTAGTTTTCAGGGCTGGCACCTTCCCTGTGGGAGAAGGAGCCGTAAGTTTGCCTTTTCAGAAAAAAGCTTCTGCCGAGAGCGAGCACCGTGACATGCTGAGTCTCTGGGAAAGCAGAGATCCCAAAAGCTGTTGTGCCTGTGGATAGGCTGCAGAGGGATAGTGAAAAACTGCATTAGTTTTCAGGGCTGGCACCTTCCCTGTGGGAGAAGGAGCCGTAAGTTTGCCTTTTCAGAAAAAAGCTTCTGCCGAGAGCGAGCATCGTGACATGCTGAGTCTCTGGGAAAGCAGAGATCCCAAAAGCTGTTGTGCCTGTGGATAGGCTGCAGAGGGATAGTGAAAAACTGCATTAGTTTTCAGGGCTGGCACCTTCCCTGTGGGAGAAGGAGCCGTAAGTTTGCCTTTTCAGAAAAAAGCTTCTGCCGAGAACGAGCACCGTGACATGCTGAGTCTCTGGGAAAGCAGAGATCCCCAAAGCTGTTGTGCCTGTGGATAGGCTGCAGAGGGATAGTGAATACCAGCAAGATCTTTCAGGGCTAGCACCTTCCTTGTGGGAGAAGGAGCCACACTTTTGCCTTCTCAGAAAAAGCTTCTGCCGAGAACGAGCACCGTGACATGCTGAGTCTCTGGGAAAGCAGAGATCCCCAAAGCTGTTGTGCCTGTGGATAGGCTGCAGAGGGATAGTGAATACCAGCAAGATCTTTCAGGGCTAGCACCTTCCTTGTGGGAGAAGGAGCCACACTTTTGCCTTCTCAGAAAAAGCTTCTGCCGAGAACGAGCACCGTGACATGCTGAGTCTCTGGGAAAGCAGAGATCCCAAAAGCTGTTGTGCCTGTGGATAGGCTGCAGAGGGATAGTGAAAAACTGCATTAGTTTTCAGGGCTGGCACCTTCCCTGTGGGAGAAGGAGCCGTAAGTTTGCCTTTTCAGAAAAAAGCTTCTGCCGAGAGCGAGCACCGTGACATGCTGAGTCTCTGGGAAAGCAGAGATCCCCAAAGCTGTTGTGCCTGTGGATAGGCTGCAGAGGGATAGTGAAAAACTGCATTAGTTTTCAGGGCTGGCACCTTCCCTGTGGGAGAAGGAGCCGTAAGTTTGCCTTTTCAGAAAAAAGCTTCTGCCGAGAGCGAGCACCGTGACATGCTGAGTCTCTGGGAAAGCAGAGATCCCCAAAGCTGTTGTGCCTGTGGATAGGCTGCAGAGGGATAGTGAAAAACTGCATTAGTTTTCAGGGCTGGCACCTTCCCTGTGGGAGAAGGAGCCGTAAGTTTGCCTTTTCAGAAAAAGCTTCTGCCGAGAGCGAGCACCGTGACATGCTGAGTCTCTGGGAAAGCAGAGATCCCCAAAGCTGTTGTGCCTGTGGATAGGCTGCAGAGGGATAGTGAAAAACTGCATTAGTTTTCAGGGCTGGCACCTTCCCTGTGGGAGAAGGAGCCATAAGTTTGCCTTTTCAGAAAAAAGCTTCTGCCGAGAGCGAGCACCGTGACATGCTGAGTCTCTGGGAAAGCAGAGATCCCCAGTGCTGTTGTGCCTGTGGATAGGCTGCAGGAGGATAGTGAAGAGCTGCATTAGCTTTTAGGCCTGGCACCTTCCTTGTGGGAGAAGGAGCCGAAAGTTTTCTTTTTCAGAAAAAAGCTTCTGCCGAGAGCGAGCACCGTGACATGCTGAGTCTCTGGGAAAGCAGAGATCCCCAAAGCTGTTGTGCCTGTGGATAGGCTGCAGAGGGATAGTGAAAAACTGCATTAGTTTTCAGGGCTGGCACCTTCCCTGTGGGAGAAGGAGCCGTAAGTTTGCCTTTTCAGAAAAAAGCTTCTGCCGAGAGCGAGCACCGTGACATGCTGAGTCTCTGGGAAAGCAGAGATCCCCAAAGCTGTTGTGCCTGTGGATAGGCTGCAGAGGGATAGTGAAAAACTGCATTAGTTTTCAGGGCTGGCACCTTCCCTGTGGGAGAAGGAGCCGTAAGTTTGCCTTTTCAGAAAAAAGCTTCTGCCGAGAGCGAGCACCGTGACATGCTGAGTCTCTGGGAAAGCAGAGATCCCCAAAGCTGTTGTGCCTGTGGATAGGCTGCAGAGGGATAGTGAAAAACTGCATTAGTTTTCAGGGCTGGCACCTTCCCTGTGGGAGAAGGAGCCGTAAGTTTGCCTTTTCAGAAAAAAGCTTCTGCCGAGAGCGAGCACCGTGACATGCTGAGTCTCTGGAAAGCAGAGATCCCCAAAGCTGTTGTGCCTGTGGATAGGCTGCAGAGGGATAGTGAAAAACTGCATTAGTTTTCAGGGCTGGCACCTTCCCTGTGGGAGAAGGAGCCGTAAGTTTGCCTTTTCAGAAAAAAGCTTCTGCCGAGAGCGAGCACCGTGACATGCTGAGTCTCTGGGAAAGCAGAGATCCCAAAAGCTGTTGTGCCTGTGGATAGGCTGCAGAGGGATAGTGAAAAACTGATTAGTTTTCAGGGCTGGCACCTTCCCTGTGGGAGAAGGAGCCGTAAGTTTGCCTTTTCAGAAAAAAGCTTCTGCTGAGAGCGAGCACCGTGACATGCTGAGTCTCTGGGAAAGCAGAGATCCCAAAAGCTGTTGTGCCTGTGGATAGGCTGCAGAGGGATAGTGAAAAACTGCATTAGTTTTCAGGGCTGGCACCTTCCCTGTGGGAGAAGGAGCCGTAAGTTTGCCTTTTCAGAAAAAAGCTTCTGCCGAGAGCGAGCACCGTGACATGCTGAGTCTCTGGGAAAGCAGAGATCCCAAAAGCTGTTGTGCCTGTGGATAGGCTGCAGAGGGATAGTGAAAAACTGCATTAGTTTTCAGGGCTGGCACCTTCCCTGTGGGAGAAGGAGCCGTAAGTTTGCCTTTTCAGAAAAAAGCTTCTGCCGAGAGCGAGCATCGTGACATGCTGAGTCTCTGGGAAAGCAGAGATCCCAAAAGCTGTTGTGCCTGTGGATAGGCTGCAGAGGGATAGTGAAAAACTGCATTAGTTTTCAGGGCTGGCACCTTCCCTGTGGGAGAAGGAGCCGTAAGTTTGCCTTTTCAGAAAAAAGCTTCTGCCGAGAACGAGCACCGTGACATGCTGAGTCTCTGGGAAAGCAGAGATCCCCAAAGCTGTTGTGCCTGTGGATAGGCTGCAGAGGGATAGTGAATACCAGCAAGATCTTTCAGGGCTAGCACCTTCCTTGTGGGAGAAGGAGCCACACTTTTGCCTTCTCAGAAAAAGCTTCTGCCGAGAACGAGCACCGTGACATGCTGAGTCTCTGGGAAAGCAGAGATCCCCAAAGCTGTTGTGCCTGTGGATAGGCTGCAGAGGGATAGTGAATACCAGCAAGATCTTTCAGGGCTAGCACCTTCCTTGTGGGAGAAGGAGCCACACTTTTGCCTTCTCAGAAAAAGCTTCTGCCGAGAACGAGCACCGTGACATGCTGAGTCTCTGGGAAAGCAGAGATCCCAAAAGCTGTTGTGCCTGTGGATAGGCTGCAGAGGGATAGTGAAAAACTGCATTAGTTTTCAGGGCTGGCACCTTCCCTGTGGGAGAAGGAGCCGTAAGTTTGCCTTTTCAGAAAAAAGCTTCTGCCGAGAGCGAGCACAACACCGTGACATGCTGAGTCTCTGGGAAAGCAGAGATCCCAAAGCTGTTGTGCCTGTGGATAGGCTGCAGAGGGATAGTGAAAAACTGCATTAGTTTTCAGGGCTGGCACCTTCCCTGTGGGAGAAGGAGCCGTAAGTTTGCCTTTTCAGAAAAAAGCTTCTGCCGAGAGCGAGCACCGTGACATGCTGAGTCTCTGGGAAAGCAGAGATCCCCAAAGCTGTTGTGCCTGTGGATAGGCTGCAGAGGGATAGTGAAAAACTGCATTAGTTTTCAGGGCTGGCACCTTCCCTGTGGGAGAAGGAGCCGTAAGTTTGCCTTTTCAGAAAAAAGCTTCTGCCGAGAGCGAGCACCGTGACATGCTGAGTCTCTGGGAAAGCAGAGATCCCCAAAGCTGTTGTGCCTGTGGATAGGCTGCAGAGGGATAGTGAAAAACTGCATTAGTTTTCAGGGCTGGCACCTTCCCTGTGGGAGAAGGAGCCATAAGTTTGCCTTTTCAGAAAAAAGCTTTCTGCCGAGAGCGAGCACCGTGACATGCTGAGTCTCTGGGAAAGCAGAGATCCCCAGTGCTGTTGTGCCTGTGGATAGGCTGCAGGAGGATAGTGAAGAGCTGCATTAGCTTTTAGGCCTGGCACCTTCCTTGTGGGAGAAGGAGCCGAAAGTTTTCTTTTTCAGAAAAAAAGCTTCTGCCGAGAGCGAGCACCGTGACATGCTGAGTCTCTGGGAAAGCAGAGATCCCAAAGCTGTTGTGCCTGTGGATAGGCTGCAGAGGGATAGTGAAAAACTGCATTAGTTTTCAGGGCTGGCACCTTCCCTGTGGGAGAAGGAGCCGTAAGTTTGCCTTTTCAGAAAAAAGCTTCTGCCGAGAGCGAGCACCGTGACATGCTGAGTCTCTGGGAAAGGCAGAGATCCCCAAAGCTGTTGTGCCTGTGGATAGGCTGCAGAGGGATAGTGAAAAACTGCATTAGTTTTCAGGGCTGGCACCTTCCCTGTGGGAGAAGGAGCCGTAAGTTTGCCTTTTCAGAAAAAAGCTTCTGCCGAGAGCGAGCACCGTGACATGCTGAGTCTCTGGGAAAGCAGAGATCCCCAAAGCTGTTGTGCCTGTGGATAGGCTGCAGAGGGATAGTGAAAAACTGCATTAGTTTTCAGGGCTGGCACCTTCCCTGTGGGAGAAGGAGCCGTAAGTTTGCCTTTTCAGAAAAAAGCTTCTGCCGAGAGCGAGCACCGTGACATGCTGAGTCTCTGGGAAAGCAGAGATCCCCAAAGCTGTTGTGCCTGTGGATAGGCTGCAGAGGGATAGTGAAAACTGCATTAGTTTTCAGGGCTGGCACCTTCCCTTATGGGAGAAGGAGCCTAATTTTGCCTTTTCAGAAAAAAGCTTCTGCCTGAGAGCGAGCACCGTGACATGCTGAGTCTCTGGGAAAGCAGAGATCCCCAAAGCGTTGTGCCTGTGGATAGGCTGCAGAGGGATAGTGAATACCAGCAAGATCTTTCAGGGCTAGCACCTTCCTTGTGGGAGAAGGAGCCACACTTTGCCTTATCAGAAAAAGCTTCTGCCGA
>NW_026061148.1:0-31448 GCF_929443795.1 Astur gentilis
TACAGGGACATTGGGGACATCAGGGACATTGGGGAGACACAGGGACATCGGGGAGACACAGGGACATCGGGGACATTGGGGGACACAGGGACATCGGGGACATTGAGGGGACACGGGGACATCGGGGACATTGGGGATACAGGGACATTGGGGACATTGAGGGGACACGGGGACATCGGGGACATTGGGGATACAGGGACATTGGGGACATTGAGGGGACACAGGGACATCGGGGACATTGAGGGGACACGGGGACATCGGGGACATTGGGGATACAGGGACATGGGGGACATTGAGGGGACACGGGGACATCGGGGACATTGGGGATACAGGGACATTGGGGACATTGAGGGGACACGGGGACATCGAGGGGACACGGGGACATCGGGGACATTGGGGATACAGGGACATTGGGGACATTGAGGGGACACAGGGACATCGGGGACATTGAGGGGACACGGGGACATCGGGGACATTGGGGATACAGGGACATGGGGGACATTGAGGGGACACGGGGACATTGAGGGGACATGGGGACATCGGGGACATTGGGGATACAGGGACATTGGGGACATTGAGGGGACACAGGGACATCGAGGGGACACGGGGACATCAGGGACATTGGGGATACAGGGACATTGGGGACATTGAGGGGACATGGGGACATCGAGGGGACACGGGGACATCGGGGACATTGAGGGGACACAGGGACATTGGGGACATTGAGGGGACACGGGGACATTGAGGGGACACGGGGACATGGGGGATACAGGGACATTGGGGACACTGAGGGGACACAGGGACATCGGGGACATTGAGGGGACACGGGGACATCGGGGACATTGGGGATACAGGGACATGGGGGACATTGAGGGGACACGGGGACATGGGGGACATTGGGGAGATACAGGGGGACGTGGGGGACACAAAGGTGACACTGGCGAGGGGGTGACACGGGGGGTATGGGCACGGGGTGGTGACACGGGGGGGTGACAGGGGTGACAGTGCCACCCACCGCGCTGCTGCAGCCGCGTCTGGTTCCCCTCCAGCGTCGCCAGCGCCAGCGCCAGCGCCGACCCTGCGGGGACATGTCACCCACTGCCACCCACTGCCACCAGTGCCACCGCCACCCACTGCCACCAGTGCCACCCACTATCACCCGCTGTCACCTGCTGCCACCAGTGCCACCAGTGCCACTATCACCTGCTGTCACCTGCTGCCACCAGTGCCACCGCCACCCACTGTCACCCACTGTCACCCACTGCCACCACTGCCACCAGTGCCACCGCCACCCGCTGCCACCAGTGCCACCGCCACCCACCGCCACCCGCTGCCACCACTGCCACCAGTGCCACCGCCACTGTCACCCACTGCCACCACTGCCACCAGTGCCACCGCCACCCGCTGCCACCAGTGCCACCGCCACCCACTGTCACCCACTGCCACCACTGCCACCAGTGCCACCGCCACCGTCACCCACTGTCACCCACTGCCACCAGTGCCACCGCCACCCGCTGCCACCCACCACCGTGCCCACACCACTGCCGTCCCTGCCACTGTCACCCACCGTCACCCACTGCCACCCCTGTCCCCTCCTGTCACCCGTGACCACCCGCTGTCACACCCCCGCTCCCCCGAGCCCCCCCCCCCACGTCCCCTTGTCCCCCCCTGTCCCCAGTGTCACCGTTCCCCTCCAGCAGCTCCTGACTCTCCCGCAGGTGCCGGATCTCCTGGCTCAGCGCCGCGTCTGGGGACGGGGACACCGGCACCCTGTCACCCCCGTCACCCCCCCGTGTGTCCCCCCAAACATCTGTGTCCCCCCACACCCCTCATGTCCCCAACGTCCCCCATGTCCCCACACCCCCTCTGTCTCCCCATGTGTCCCCAGATGTCCCCTGTGTCCCCATACCCCCCGTGTCCCCACACTCCCCCCCATGTCCCCCCCAGTCCCCCGCAACCCCCCCATGTCCCCCGTGTCCCCCCCCCACCCTCCCACATCCCCCCCATGTCCCTCCCAGTCCCCCCCATGTCCCCATACCCCTCTATGTCCCCACGTCCCCCCCGTGTCCCCCCCCACACACTCACGCCGCCCCAGCAGCACCCCCAGCAGCCCCCCCCAGGCCAGGCCAGTGGCCACCAGCAGCAGGCAGAGCCCCGGGTGGACCCCGACGTCCCACGGCCACCCCCTGCCTGTGGGGACAAGGGACACCGGTCAGCAAGATGGCGGGGGGGGGGGACACGACACACGACACGACGACAGGGAGCTGCCACCACCCCCCCCGAGCCCCCCCAGCACCTGCCCGGCCCTGCCCCATGGGTGCAGCGAGCGCGTCCGGGCTCAGCCGGTGGCAGCGGGTGACACCCAGGGCCACCAACACACACAGGACCCCCCACCCACTCGGTGACACGTGTCACTTCCCCTCCCCCCCCCCCCCCCCCACCTCCCTGGGGACATGTGCCAGCGGGGTGGCCCCCGCCTGGGTGCCAGCGCAGCACTTTGGGGGGAGGAAGTGGCTTTGGGTGGGGGGGGGACAGACACATGGGGACAGGGTGCGGCCATCCGGTGCGTGACAGCGATGGCACCCAGGGGTGGGGTCCGGGTCCCCAAGGGGGCTGGTATGTCCCCAAGGACCACCCCAGTGTTCCCATGGGGACAGGGACACCCCCTCCCCTTGTCCCCAAGGACCAGCTCGGTGTCCCCAAGGGCACAGGGGACACCCCGCTGTGCCCAGCAACCAGAACGGTGTCCCCAAAGAGATCGGGGACAACCCGCTGTCCCCAAGGACCAGCCCCAGTGTCCCCAAGGGGACAAGGACACCCCAGGGATGAGCCCCAGTGTCCCCAAGGAGATGGGGGACACCCCCATGTCCCCAAGGACCATCCTGGCACCCCCAAGGGGATAGGGGATACCCCAGTGTCCCCAAGGAGCAGCCCTGGTGACCCCAAGAGGACAGGGGACAACCTGGTGTCCCCAAGGACCAGTTCTGGTGTCCTCAAGGACCAGCTCAGTGTCCCCAAGGGCACAGGGGACACCCCACTGTCCCCAACAACCAGACGGGTGTCCCCAAGGAAATGGGGTCACACGCCCATGTCCCGAAGAACCAACCCCAGTGTCCCCAAGGAGACAGGGGACAACTTGGTGTCCCCAGGGCCCAGCCCCGGTGTCCCCAGAGGGACAGGGGACAGACACTCCATGACCCCGAGGACCAGCCCCATTGTCACCAAAGAGAGACGGGACATGGCACGTCCCCAGGAGGGACAAGGGACAGGATTTGGGGACACCAACTGTCCCCACCACAGACTCAAAGCCCCCGAGGGGACGGTGCCACTGTGGAGTGACAGGAGCCACCCCGGGGGTGTCCCCAAGCCCCCAGTGATGAACGGAGGGACACCGGGAGGGACAGGGACCAGCCTGAATGTCCCCAAGAGACACCAAGGGCCATCAGGGGGGGAACAAGGGACAGTGGTGAGGGACATGGACTGGCCCCAGTGTCCCCAAGGGAGGCCAAGAGCCACCACGAGGGTCAAGGGACGGTGGAAAAGGACCCAAAGGGACCCCAGTGTCCCCAAGGGAGGTCAAGGGCCATCAGGAGGGACAAGGGACGGTGTCGGAGGACACAAACCAGCCCCAGGATGTCCCCAAACCCCCAAACAAGAGCCGAGGGCCATCAGGAGGGACAAGGGATGGTGTCGGAGGACCCAAACCAGCCCCAGGATGTCCCCAAACCCCCCCAAACAAGAGCCAAGGGCCATCAGGAGGGACAAGAGATGATTTATAGTGACACCAACCAAGGCGAGTGTCCCCGAGAGACACCGAGGGCCAACACGAGGGACAAGGGACAGTGGTGAGGGACACCAACCAGCCCTCAATGTCCCCAAGGGAGGCCAAGGACAATCAGAAGGGACGAGGGGTGGTATCCAGGGGCATTAGGGGACCCCAGCGTCACCGAGGGAGGACACAGGCCATCAGGAGGGACGAGGGACGGTGATGAGGAACCCAAACCACCTCCAGTGTCCACAGGGGAGGACACGGGCCATCAGGAAGGACATCAGATGGTGACAAGGGACCCAAACCAGCTCCAGTGGCCCTGAGGGACATCAAGGGCCATCAGGAAGGACATTGGATGGTGGTGAGCGACCCAAACCAGCTCCAACATCCCCAAGGGAGGACATGGGCCATCAGGAGGGACAAAGGACAGCCGTGAGGGACCCAAACCAGCTCCAATGTCCCCAAGGGAGGACACAGGCCATCAGGAAGGACATTGGATGGTGACAAGGGACCCAAACCAGCTCCAGTGTCCCCAGAGGAGGCCAAGAGCCATCAGAAGGGACACCGGGTGGTGGGAGGGAACCCAAACCAGCTCCAACGTCCCCAAGAAGGCCAAGGGCCATCAGAAGGGACATCGGGGTGGTGGCGAGGGACCCAAACCAGCTCCAACGTCCTCACGGGACGCCAACAGCCATCCGGAAGGACAAGGGACAGCGGTGAGGGACCCAAACCAGCTCCCACATCCCCAAGGGAGGACACGGGCCATCAGGAGGGACATCGGGTGGCGACGAGGGACCCGAACCAGCTCCAACGTCCCCGCGCGTGACCGTCCCCGCCCCGTGCCGTCCCCTCAGCGCCCTTCCAGGCTCTTATCGCGAGCGATGACGGCCTCCTCGAACTTGATCATGAGGGTGGTGCCTTTGTGCCAGTGAGCCGTGACCTTGGCCGGAAAACCGCTGGCGGTGAGGACGGCTTCCACCAAACCGGCGGTGAAGGCGGCGCAGTTGAGGGTGCTGTTCTCCTTGGGGACCGAGATGTAGGTGTTGACCAACGGTTCCTTCTCGATGACGTAATAAGTCTTGTCATCATCGTTGGCTTGTTCCAATTTATCGGCTTCTTTCCCGAAAAGAGCTCGCCAAACGGGACCCTTGACGAAGAGGAGGACGTTGAGGACTTTGGTTTCACGTCGACCGCTTTTCTCCCGGGCTACCAAGGCGTCGAGGACGCGAAGCCCCACTTGGTGGCCCAAACGGGCTAGTTTGGCCTGGAGCTCGGCTACCGAATAGACGCGGTTCTGGCAGTACTGGACCAGCTCGGAGAAGAGGAGGGCGAAGGCGCTGAGGCTCACCTCGGTGCGGGGGCGGCCCAGGGCTCGTTCCAGGATGGGAGACTTCCCTCGGGTGAAGCGGGCGTCCATCTTCCTGAGGGGCGGGGGGCGGGGGGGGGGCAGAGAGAGAGAAAAACGGGGGGGTCAGGGGGTGTTAGAGGGGGTTGAGGGGGGCCAGAGGGCACTTAGAGGGGGTCGGGGTGGTGTTAGAGGGGTCAGGAGGGTGTTAGAAGGGTGGTTGGAGGGGTTTGGGGGGCAGCTGGAGGGGTTGGGTGGGCACCCCTGGGAGCCCTGGGGTGGGGGGCACCCAGAAAGGACCCCCATGGGCTAGGGGGGGGCGGGGGGGACAGACGGGGCCCTTCCCACCCCCAGGACCCCCCAGGACCCACCTTCCGCCGGCCGCTCCCCGCTCCCGCTTTACGGCCCACAACGTCGCAAAAGCGCCGCGCGGCCGCCGTAAAGCGCGGGGGGGAGGGGGGGAGTGAGAGACGGGGGGCGTCGCCCCGGGCAACCGCGGGGCGGGGCCAAAGCCGAGGAATCGGGCGGGGCTTTGTGCTGCTGGGAGGCGTGGTCAGAACGAGCGACGCCCCGCCCCCCCCCGCCCCCTTTTTCCCGCCCCCGCGCCTTTGGTGGGCCCCGCCCACCGCGACCACGCCCCTTCAGGAGCGAGGGGCGGGGCGAGGCGGGACCACGCCCACAGGGGAGCACACGGGGGGTGGGGGGCGACACGGGACATTTGGGGACACGGGGGGGGGGGACACAGTGTTCGGGGGGGGGGGATGTCCGACCGCTTGGGTCCGCCAGCTGGGGTGGGGGAGGGGCGGGGGCCCGGACCTGCCCCCCCCCCCCCCCCGCGGAGCTCCTCAATGACGTCACAGGAGCGTCATAAAGGAGGGGGAATGGAAGGTTGGGGTGACCCTTGACCCCTTCCCTCTCCCTCACCCCCCCCCGGACGCCTGGGTCTCCCCCTC
Organism: Astur gentilis; assembly: GCF_929443795.1. Taxonomy (NCBI): domain Eukaryota; kingdom Metazoa; phylum Chordata; class Aves; order Accipitriformes; family Accipitridae; genus Astur; species Astur gentilis. The sequence goes on from NW_026061148.1 coordinate 6,068, forward strand.
CCCCACAAGGGTGCCCCCCACCCATGGGTGCTCCCACCCCGGGGGGGGTCTCCCAACCTGGGTGTCCCCCCCCACCCCCACCCCAGGGATCCCCCGACCTGCGTGTCCCCATCACCCCTGGGGTGAGACACCCCCCACCCATGGGTGTCGTCCCCCCCACGGGAACCCCCCCGGGTGTCCCCAATCCCTGGGTGTCCCCGTGGGTGTCCCCGTGGGTGCCCCCCCCCCCATCCCTGGGTGTCCCCGTGGGTGTCTCTGGGTGTGTCCCCCCCCTCGTCTTCATCCTGGGTGGGGGGGCCCTGGCCGACCCCCCCCTGCACCCATGAGGTCCTCGTCGGTGAGTGGCACCCATGGGTGGGGGGGATGGGTTACACAGGGTGCCCCCCCACGTCACCCGTGTCACCCCCTTTGTCCCCACCCTGACCCCGCGGTGGAGGGGTCCCCTGCCCCCCCCCCCCAAAGTGATGGGTGCACACACACACACACCCCCAGCACCCATGGGTGCTACAGCACCCAAGCAGATGGTGGGGAGCACAGCTGGGTGCCCCCCCCCCAATAAAATGGTTTCCCAGGTGGCCGGGGGGGGAAGGGGGGAATTATGGGTGCAATTAAGAGCCATTTGGTTAATTGCTCCCGGCTGCCAGGGGGGGATTGGGGACACGGCGGGGGGGGCCCCCCCCCCCCAACACCCCCCCCACCCACCCACCCCCCCCCGCGCTGGGAGACTGCGGCACCCGTGGGTGCCCGGAGCATCTGTCAGCGCCCCTGCACAGCGCAGGGCACCCCACGGGGACCCACGGCACCCACGGGCGCCCCAGGGCACCCAAAGACACCCCACGGCACCCACGGGCACCCCACAGCACCCACAGACACCCCACAGCACCCACGGGCACCCAAAGATGCCCCACAGCACCCACGGGCACCCCACGGCACCCAAAGACACCCCACAGCACTCACAGACACCCCACGGCACCCACGGGCGCCCCAGGGCACCCAAAGACACCCCACGGCACCCACAGCACCCACAGACACCCCACAGCACCCACGGGCACCCAAAGACGCCCCACAGCACCCACGGGCACCCCACGGCACCCAAAGACACCCCACAGCACTCACAGACACCCCACGGCACCCACGGGCACCCCACAGCACCCACAGACACTCCCCAGCACCCACGGGTACCCCACGGCACCCAAAGACACCCCACGGCACCCACGGGCATCCCACAGCACTCACAGGCACCCCACGGCACCCACGGGCACCCCACAGCACCCACAGACACCCTGAGCACCCACGGGCACCCCACGGCACCCAGAGACACCCCACAACACCCACAGTCACCCCACAGCACCCACGGGCACCCCACAGCACCCACAAACACCCAGAGCACCCATGGGTGCCCCCAGCCCCCCCCCCCCCCCGCGCAGCTCTGCCCATCCCCCTCCCCGCTCCCATCCTCCCCGTGCCCCCCCCCCCCCGTGTCACCCACTCCCCCCCCGTGACCCCCCCACCCACCCCCGGCTGAGCTGGGGCGGGGGGGGGGGGGCGTGGGTATAAGGGGCAGCGTGGGGTGTGGGTGCTGCACCCACCATGGCCGCCCCGGAGGAGACAGCACCCAGCCACGCACCCGCGGGGGTGAGGGCACCCACGGGTGGGGGGGGGGGCACCCACGGATGGGGAGCACCCAGAAGGGGGGAGCACCCAGAAGGGGGAACACGCGTGGGGGGGGGGGGGGGAAGGGACAAAGGGGAGGGTGTGGGGGGACACCCACGGGTGGGGGGGGGGGCACCCACGGGGAGGGAATGGAGTGGGGGGTGCCCCCCATTGCAGGGGGGGTCCCCCCCAATTTTGTCAAGGGGTGCCCTTTGCAGTGGGGGGGGTCCCCATTACCGAGGGAGGTCCCCCCATTTTAGGGGGGGGGTCCCCATTACTGGGGGGAATCCCCCCATTTCAGGGGGGGTCCCCCATTTTAGGGGGGGGTCCCCATTATTGGGGGGGGTCCCCATTACCGGGGGGGTCCCCCCCATTTCGGGGGGGGTCCCCCCATTTTAGGGGGGGGATCCCCATTACTGGGGGGGTCCTCCCCATTTCAGGGGGGTTCCCCCCCCTATTTCAGGGGGGTTCCCCATTACCGGGGGGGGTGTCTCCGTTCCAGGGGGGGTCCCCAGCAGAGGGGGGGTCCCCGGCAGAGGGGGGGTCCCCATCAGAGAGGGGGTCCCCGGAGCAGGAGGGGTTTTTCTCCCTGCTGAGCTCCGTGCAGGGCGCCCGCATGGACGAACAGCGCTGCAGCCTGGGGGGGCCCGGAGGTGAGGGGACACGGGTGGGGGGGACACGGGGAGTGGGGGGGGGGGGGGGGGACAGGGGACACGGCGTGGACGTGGAGGGGACAAGGGGGACACTGAGGTGGAGGGGGCGTGGGGGTGCTGAGGGGTGCTATGGTTGGGGGGGGCTGGGGGGGGGTCTGTGGGTGCTGGGGGGGGAACTGTGGGTGTCGTGGGGGTTCTGTGGGTGCCGGGGGGGGGGGTCTGTGGGTGCCGGGGGGGGTCTGTGGGTGCTGGGGAGGGGGACATCTGGAGGTCCCCCGGAGTTCTGTGGGTGCCGAGGTGGGGTGGGGGTGGGTGGTGGTGCCGTGCGTGGGTGCCATGTGTCGGGTGCAGGCGGGGGGGGCAGCCCGCCCCCCCCCGAACTGGCGTCGTTGCTGGAGCTGCTGGCGAACACCCAGGGCCGGCGGATGGACGAGCAGCGGCTGCCCGTGCCCCGGCTGCCCGGTTTCGGGCCCACCCCCGGCAAGGTGGGGGTTCGGGGGGGGGAGACACACCGGGGGGGGGGACACACGAAGGGTGGGGGAGTGAACTGGGGGGGTGGGGGGGGGGCAGAAGTGGGGGGGGGGGGACCCAGGGAGAGGGGGGATTTGGGGGGGGGGGGGGGCACACCCCACGGGGACACCCGCTGGGGGAGAAGGACCTGGACAAGGGGGGGGACGGGACACCCAGGGTGGGGGGACACCCAGGGGACATCCCCTGGGTGCTATCCCCCCCCCCCACCCCCACCATCTCCCCACAGGACTGAGCTCCCAGAGCCACCGACACCCCCACGTCCCCGAGCCCGCGATGGCACCCCGTGTGTGTCCCCCAGCCTGTCACCCCCCAATAAACCCCTCCCCGATCTTGTCACTGTGGGGCCTGTGACACCTGGGGACAAGGGGTGGCCTTGGGGACACGGGTGGCATTGGGGAGGGGGGGGGGGGGGAGGAACAAGGCACCCGTCACTGCTGGGTGGCATCAGGGGACACTGGACATCCCGGGGGGGCGGCACAGGGGTCAGGGGACACCCGCAGCAGATGGGTGACACCTGGGGACACAGGGCACCCACGGGGGTGGCACCAGGGGACACCCACGGCAGATGGGTGGCACTAGGGGACACCCAAGCCACCCCCCCGTGACACACTGGGGGACACCAACCCCCTTGGTGACACCCTGGGGACCGCCCCGTCACCGTGACCGCCCCACGCAGATGGTGCCAGTGCCATTTATTGGGGGGTGGGGACACCCGGGGTGTCACTTGTCCCCTCCAACACTGAGGTCACGGCGGTCACGGCAATGGCACCAGGACGGTGGCAGGTACAGACACGTGTCACCAGCCGTCACGGCGATGCTGCCAGGGCAGGGACACGGGGACGGCCACGTGTCCCCACTGTCACCCGTGCGGCTGCAGCGCTGGCATCAGGATGCGGCCACATGTCCCTTCTGTCATGGATGTGGTGACGAGATGCAGCCATATGTCCCCTCTGCCACCGACACGTTCCCAGCGATGGCATCAGGATGAAGCCACGTGTCCCCTCTGTCACCAACACGTTCACGGCGACGGCGTCAGGACGAAGCCACGTGTCCCCTCTGTCACCAATGCGGTCACTGCGGCAGCGTCACGATGCGGCCGTGGTGACAGCACGTGGCCGTACGTCCCCTCCGTCACCAAGACGGACGCGGTGGTGGCATCAGGATGAATCCACGGTGACAGGACGTGGCCGTCATGTCCCCTCTGTCACCAGCACGGCCACGGTGATGGCGTCCGGCTGCAGCCACATGTCCCGTCTGTCACCACCATGGTCACAGCGATGGCACAAAGATGAAGCCACGTGTCCCCTTTGTCACCAATACGGCCACAGCGATGGCGTCGGGACATGCCCACGGTGACAGGATGAGGCCACGTGTCCCCTCTGTCACCAACACAGCCACGGTGTCACGACGAAGCCACGTCGAGCGGCCACGTGTCCCCTCTGTCACCAACACGGCCATGGCGCTGGCGTCACGACGCTGCCACGGGTCCCCTGTGTCACCGCGGTGGGGGGGGGGGGGGCAGTGGCTGGGTGTCCCCGTGTCCCCTCAGTCCCGTGTCCCCTTCCCCTCCCGCAGCCGTTGCTTCAGCTCTGCCATCGCCCGTCGCTGGGGGGGGACACACAGGGGGGGGTGTCAGGGGATGGTGGGGACACACGGGTGCCCCAGGGAGGGACCGCACCCCGTGGAGGGGGGGACAGGGGCGTCACCAGTGTCCCAGGGTGTGGAGGTGTCCCCTGTGTCATCCCCCCCAGTGTGGGACAGTGGTGACACCTTGGGGACATCAGGGACGTTGGGGATGTCAGGGATGGGGGGGACGGGGGGGATATTGGGGACACTGTGGGGGACACTGGGGACATTGAGAATACTGTGAGGACATTGAGGGGGTTGTGTCCCCAATGTCCCCCGCTCCATGTCCCCAGTATCTCCCCCGTCCCCGATGTCCCCCCCCCATCCCTGATGTCCCCAAGGTGTCACCACCACCCCACACCGGGTAGGGGGAACACCGAGGGGATGCTGGGGACATTGGGGACACTGGGGGGGACACACTGGGGACACGTTGGGGACATATCGGGGTCTCTTACCCGGTCAGGATCGTCCGGAGGAAAAATCTCCCTCTGGAAAAAGAGAGCGGGCTCAGTGGGGGAAGGGTGGGGGCACCCAAAGAGGGGGGACCCAGGGGTCTGGGGCCACCCCTCCCCCACCCCAGGGGGACACACCCAAGTGTCCAGGGCCACCCTCCCCTCCCCCCCCGGGCCCCTCCCCCACCTTGCGCTCCACCACGTGCCGCTGGAAGTAACTGGCCTGGTTGGAGACCCAGAAGATGCCGACGGGGAAGGACAGGTAGACCAGCATCTGGGGACAGGGGACGCTGTCACACCCCCGCCACGCGCACTGTCCCCGCGGTCACCCGGCGGGTGACACCTGCGTCAGCCGGCTGAGGGTGTGGAGGGTGTCACCCGCTGTCCCCATCACCTGTGCTGGGGTGTTATCCGCTGTCCCCAGCACCGTCACCTGTGTCCCAGTGTCACCTCCCGTCCCCAGGCCCTATGCCAGGGTGTCCCCTGGTGTCACCTCCTGTCCCCAGCACTGGCACCTGCGTCCCAGTGTCACCTCCTGTCCCCATCCCCTGCGTCCCACTGTCACTGACAGTCCCCAGCATTGTCACCTGGGTCCCACTGCCACCTCCTCTCCCCACCACTTGTACCAGGGTGCCACCTCCCGTCCCCACCGCTGTCACCCGTGCCAGGGTGTCCCCCCACCGTCACCTCTTGTCCCCATCACCCATGCCAGCGGTTGTCCCCTGGTGTCACCCCCTGTCCCCAGCGCTGCCATTTCTGCCCCGGTGCCGCCTCCTGTCCCCAGTGCTGTCACCTACGCGGGGGTGTCCCTGCCGTGTCCCCCCCCTCCGCCATATCCCCACTATCTCCCCCCCATGGGGCAGGACAGGCCCTCGCTGCCCCCCCCCAGCCTTATTGCCCCCCTAACTGCCCCCCCCCCGGGGTTAATACCCCCCCACGCCCCCTAATTGCCCCCCCACACACACACACCCGTAGGATCTCCAGCTTCACCCCCATGGCGCTTCCAGCGCCCCACTACTTCCGCCTCCCCACCCCGCAACACGGCGGCCGCCTATTGGCCGAGCGCCCAGCACCGCCGCCGCCTGTTGGCTGTTAGAGCCGAGGGAGGAGGGAGGCGGGGCGAGACCCTGAAGGGCGTGAGCAGCGACCAATGAGGATGCGGGAAGGGAGTTGTCGTGCGAGCGGAAGTGGCGTCATCGCGACGCGCCGGAAGAGATGGCGGAGCGGGAGAAGATGGCGGACGCGGTGGAGATGCCGGAGCGGGAGGAGCTGCGCTTCGTGAGTGGGGGGGGGGGGAGGGACACGGACACGGACACCCCCCGTGTCCCCTCCTGTCCCCCCCCCGTGTCCCCGATCCCGTCCCCTCCCCTCTCCCCCCTTGTGCCTGGTCACCGTCGCCGTCCCCCTCGCTCGGGTCCCACCTTCTTGCTCCCGGTCCCCGCCGCCCCTTGTTCTCGCTCTCTGTCCCTGTCACCCCTCGCCCCGTGTCCCCTCGTTCTGGCTCCCCGTGTCCCCCTCTCTCTTCGCTCCCTGTCCCCGTCCCTCCCTGTCCTTGTCACCCCTCGTTTTTGCTCCTCGTCCCTGTCACCCCTCTTTCTGGCTCCTTGTCCCCGTCACCCCGTGTCCCTGTCACCCCTCACCCTCGCTCCCTGTCCCCCTCACCCCTCGTTCTGGCTCCCCGTGTCCCCCTCTTTCCTTGCTCCCTGTCCTTGTCACCCCTCATTCTCGCGCCCTGTCCCCATCACCTCTCGTTCTGGCTCCCCGTGTCCCCCTCTCTCCTTGCTCCCTGTCCCCGTCACCCCTCGCTCCCTCTCCTCGTCACCCCATGTCCCTGTCACCTCTCACCCTCGTTCCCTGTCCCCATCACCCCTCATTCTGGCTCCCCGTGTCCCTCTCACCCCTCGCTCCTTGTCCCCGTCACCCCTCCTTCTTGCTCCTTGTCCCCGTCACCCCTCACTCCCTGTCCCCATCACCCCTCACCCTCACTCCCTGTCCCTGTCACCCCTCGTTCTGGCTCCCCGTATCCCTATTCCCCCTCCTTCTCGCTCCCTGTCCCCTCCGTGTCCCCTGTCCCCTCCGTGTCCCTTGTCCCCCCCTGACCCCGCTGTCCCCATCCGCCCTGCTGTCCCCAGGAGGAGGAGGACGTGCAGCACGAGGAGGAGATCCTGCGCAATCCCTTCTCGGTGCGGTGCTGGCTGCGCTACGCCCAGGCCCGGCAGAAGGGGCCACGCCACCGCCTCAACCTCCTCTTTGAGCGCGCCCTCAGGGAGCTGCCCGGCAGGTGGGGTGGGGGACGGGGACACCTCGTGGGGGGGAAACCCACAGGGGGACCTTGGGGACATCTTGGAGTGGGAGGATGGGGACATCCTGGGTGCCCTCACTGGGGACAGGGAGCTCTGGGAGCACTTCAGTGGGGGGAGAGGGACTTGGGGGCACTTCAGGAGGTGGGGGGGACACACAGGGACCTCAGGGGTGTCCTTGTGGGGGACAGGGACCTCGGGGACACCTGGGGGGATGCACAGGGACCTCGGGGACACTTGGGGGGACCTAGAGGACATCTTAGAGTAGGGGGAGAGGGACATCCTCGGTGTTCTCAGTGGGGACAGAGAGCTCCGGGGGCACCTTGGTGGGTGGGTGTGGGACAGGAACCTCCTGTGTCCCCTCGTGGTGGTGGCGGGGGGGTGGCAGGGGTGACAGGCGTGTCCCCCCATCTCCCTCCCCAGCTACAAGCTGTGGTACCAGTACCTGCGACAGCGGCGGCAGCAGGTGAAGGGACGCTGCCCCACCGACCCTGCCTACGAGGAGGCCAACGGCTGCCACGAGCGCGCCCTCGTCTTCATGCACAAGGTGGGGACACGGGGACAGAGAGGGGACAGGGGGACAGACAGGGGACACGGGGAGAGTGGGGCGAGGGCAGCTGGAGGGGACGCAGACACACCGAGGTGGGGAAGGGGATGTGGGCATGTGGGAAGGATTTGGGGACGTGAGGGGCGACAGAGAGGGGACACAGAGCTGTGGAGCCCCACAGCTGCCCCCGTAAGCCCTTCCCGGCCCCACAACTGCCCCCCACACACACCCCACAGCCCCATAACTAACCCTCCAAGCCTTCCCCAGCCCCATAACCCTCTCCCCGTGCCCCACAGATGCCCCGCATCTGGCTGGATTACTGCCAGTTCCTGGTGGATCAGGGCCGGATCACGCGGACGCGCCGTACCTTCGACCGGGCCTTGCGGGCGCTGCCCATCACTCAGCACCACCGCATCTGGCCCCTCTATCTCCAGTTCGTCCGGCGCTACCCCCTGCCCGAGACCGCCGTCCGCGTCTACCGCCGTTACCTGAAGGTACCCGGTGGCACCCTGGGGTGGTGGCACCCTGGCACAGTGGCATAGCCAGTGGTGGCACACTGGGGTTGTGGAGCTGCTGGCGGTGGCACCCTGGGGCGGTGGAACACCTGATAAAGTCACCGCAGGGTGGTGGTACACCCAGCGGTGTCACCTCAGGGTGATGGCGCAAGCAGTGCTGTCACCCTGGGGTGGTGGCACGCGGTGCTGGGGGGTGGCAGAAGGGACGGGTGGTTTGGGTGGTGGGAGGGGGACGTGGGGACAGAAGCGGCAGGAGGGACGCGGAGGATGTTGAGAGGGATGGGGAGAGCAGGAGGGATTGGCAGGGACGGGGGGACACAGGGCCAGGACAGAGGTGGCAGAGACACGCAGGGTAGGGACAGAGGTGGCACAGAGTAAGGACAGCAGTGACAGGTACACGGAGAGGACCAGAGGTGACAGAGCAGGGACAGAGGTGGCACGGGGCAGAGTCAAGCGGCAGGGACACACAGAACAGGGACAGAGAGGACACAGAGCAAGGAGGGTGGTGGCAGAGGTGACACAGAGCAGGGACAGAGGTGGCTGGGATGACACGGAGGAGGGTAGAGGTGGCAGAGCAGCAACAGGTGACACGTGGCAGAGACAGAGATGATGACAGGTTTTCGTAGCAGAGTTGAGGCAGTATGGGTGACACCAGACAGGGTTGGGGATACCACGGGGGACCAAGGGGACAGAGGGGATACGGGTCAGGGGACAGAGGGGACCCCAGGGACAGGGACAGAGGTGACACGGGGCAGAGACAGAGCTGGCAGGGACACAGAGCAAGGACAAAGGTGCCATGGGGGCCAGAGAGAGGTGGCAGGGACACATGGGGTGGAGGCAGGGACAGAGGTGACAGGGACGGATGCGGTGATGAGCCTTTATAGCAGAGACATCAGACAGAATCGGGGACACCACAGGGGATGGAGGGGACATTGGGGACAGGTCCTGATTGTCCCCTGCTCAGCTGAGCCCCGAGAGCGCGGAGGAGTACGTGGAGTACCTGCGCTCCGTGGGGCGCCTGGACGAGGCCGCCGTGCGCCTGGCTCGCCTCGTTAACGACGAGCGCTTTGTCTCCAAGGAGGGCAAGTCTAATTACCAGGTGGGCACCCTTGGGGACCACCCATGGGTACTGTGGGGTGCCAGTGGGTGCTGGGGGTCACTGTGAGGTGCTGGGTGGCAGTGATGGGTGCTGAGGGCTCTGATGGGCATTGGGGGGGGCCACCAGTGGGTGCTTAGGGCTCCCATGGGTGTTGGGGGGTGCTAAGGGGGTTTGGGGGCTCCCATGGGCACTGAGGGGTACCAGTGGGTGCTGGGGGGGGTTCGTATGGGTGTTGGGAGTTACCGTGGGGTGGTGATGGGTGTTGGGGTGGTGCCAAGGGATGCTGGTGGCTGCCGGGGGCTTCTATGGCTGTTGGGGGGTCCTGAGGGCCCCTGCAGAGTGCTGGGCATCCCCTCAGGGTGCTGACCCCCCTCCTTGTCCCCCCCCAAGCTGTGGCAGGAGCTGTGCGAGCTGCTCTCCCAGCACCCAGAGCGGGTGCGTTCTCTGGACGCGGGTGCCATCATCCGGGGGGGCCTGACCCGCTTCACCGACCAGCTGGGCCGGCTCTGGGGAGCCCTGGCCGACTGCTACATCCGCAGCGGCCACTTCGAGAAGGTGACGTGTCCTCAAGTGCCACCCGCGGGCTACCCCTAGTCACCCATGGTCACCCACCTGCCCTGTGGCTACCACGATTTGGGGTTTCTGTCCCCCAGGGCCACCCCTGCACCCGTCCCCTCTTCCCAAACCTTCCCAGGGCCGCCACAGCCCCTGTCCCCACCCCAAGGCCACCAGTGCCCCGCTTCCTTGTCCTTCCAGACCCATCCAACCCCAGGAACTCCATCCCTGTCCCCATCCCTGTCCCCAACCCGCTGTCTCCGCAGGCCCGGGACGTCTACGAGGAGGCAGTGCAGACAGTGATGACGGTGCGGGACTTCACCCAGGTCTTCGACAGCTACGCCCAGTTCGAGGAGAGCGTCATTGCTGCCAAGATGGAGACAGTCGCGGAGCTGGGCAAGGAGGAGGACGGTGAGTTTAGGGGTGCCCCGCCTCAGTTTCCCCCCAAAAAGAATGAGTTTGTGGATGCCCTGCCTCAGTTTCCCCCCCAAAAAGGTTGAGTCTGGGCGTGTCATGTCTCAGTTTCTCCCCAGGGAGGGTGACTTTTTGGGGGTTCCTGCAGTGCCCTGCCTCAGTTTCCCCACCCGATGCGTTTCCCCTGGCACCCCCACCCCATCCTAGTGGTGCCCAGCACCCTATGGGGCTCCCTGAGACCCCATCCTCGCCCCTGGGTGCACCCAGCACCCCATGGGTGTCCCCTGACACTCTATACCCATCCCTGGTGTCCCCCAACACCTGCTCTCATCCCCTGGGAACCCCCCGACTCCCTGTCCCCACCCTGGGGGTTTCCCAGCATCCTGGGGGGGTCCTGGTCACCCCCTCCAGCCCCCTGGTGTCCCCTGCACCCCGTTCCCACCCCGGGGGGTGCCCAGCACCCTGCATGGGTGCCGGTCGCCCCATCCCCACATGTCCCCTGACACCCTGTCCCGAACTCAAGGGTCACCCAGCACCTTGGGGGGGATCCCGGTCATCCCGGGTATCCCCAACACCCCCTCCCCACCCCTTGCGGGTGCCGTTCACCCCGTCCCCGCGCGTCCCCTGGTGACCGTGTCCCCATCGCCGTCCCCAGAGGAGGTGGAGCTGGAACTGCGGCTGGCCCGCTTCGAGCAGCTGATGGCCCGGCGCCCGCTGCTGCTCAACAGCGTCCTGCTGCGCCAGAACCCCCACAACGTCCACGAGTGGCACAAGCGGGTGCAGCTCTACCAGGGACGTCCCGAGCAGGTGGGGACACCGCCGGGGGGGGGGGCAGCGGGTGGCTGGGGAATGTTGGATTGAGGGTGAGGGGGACATGGAGGGGCGTAGAGGGACACCTGGGGACACCAGGATGCGTACAGGGGACACCTGGGGATGGTGGGAGGGGCTGTTGAGGGACACATGGGGACAGCAGGGTGTGTGTGGGGGGACGTGTGGGGACAGTGAGGTGTGTATAGGGGAGACACGGGAGTGGTTGTGGTGGGGGACACCAGTGTGTGTATAAGGGGACAGGTGGGGACAGCAGGGTAAGCGTGGGGGGACACGTGGGGACACCGGGGTGCATGTAGGGGAGACGCACAAGGATGTTGGGGTGAGTATAGGGGACTATATAGGGGACACACGCATGGGGACACTGGGGTAGGTGTAGGGGGACACATGGGGATGCCGAGTTATGAATAGGGGAGACAGATGGGGAGGCTGGGTGACTGCAGGGGGACACCCGCTTGTCACGGGGACATCGGGGTGGCTACAGGGGAACATAGGGATGTCGGGGTGCATGTAAGGGGAACACAGGTGGGGTAGACACGGGGATGTGTGGGGACACGGGTGGGATGCCTGGGGACATGCACCTGGTGTTGACGGTCCAGGGAGGTCCAGGGGACAGTGGGGTGCACATAGGGATTTGGAGGTGTCCCCAACATGTCCCCAATGTGTCCCCAGATCATCAACACCTACACGGAGGCTGTCCGCACCGTGGACCCCTTCAAGGCGACGGGGCGCCCGCACGGGCTGTGGGTGGCCTTCGCCCGCTTCTACGAGGACAACGGGCAGCTGGATGATGTGAGGGGGGACACCCTGGTGTTCCCTCCCCCGGGGGACACCCCCCCGAACCCCGACTATCCCTCAGTGTCCCCCCAAACCCTGGCTGTCCCCAGTGTCCCCGCAAACCCTAACTGTCCCCAATGTCCCTGCAGACCCTGACTGTTTCCCCGTGTCCCCCAAACCCTCTGACTGTCCCCCATGTCCCCCAAACCTCGACTGTTGCCCTTGTCCCCCCCCAAACCCTGACTGTCCCCCTTGTCCCCTCAAACCCTGACAATCCCCCGGTGTCCCCCACGCCCTGACTGTCCCCTCTGTCCCCCCAAACCCTGACTGTCCACCTCAAACCCCGAATGTCCCCCAAACCTCACCTATCCCTCATGTCCCCGCCTGTCCCCCATGTCGTACCCCCGAAACCCTGACTGTCCCCTCTGTCCCCAGGCTCGTACCATCCTGACCAAGGCCACCCGCGTCCGCTTCCGGCAGGTGGAGGACCTGGCCGCCGTCTGGTGCGAATTCGGGGAGATGGAGCTGCGCCACGAGAACTACGACGAGGCCCTACGTATCCTGAGGGTCCGTCGGGACACCTGGGTCCCCCGCACCCCCGGCCCCGCCACAGGGGATGGGTGCTGAGGGTGGGGGGGGTGCGAAGCCGGGTGCCTGGGTCCTTTAATGGGACACTTGGGTCTTGTAAGGGGAATTCTGGCTCCATCTTCCCCATTGGGAGGGTGAAAAGGGAGATGGGAGCAGCTGGGTGCTCCGGGGGGGTTGTGGGGACCTTGGGGACACTGGTGACACCCCCCTGTGTGTGTGTGTGACCCCCAGAAAGCCACGGCACTGCCTGCCAAGAGGGCCGAGTACTTTGACTCCACGGAGCCCGTCCAGAACCGCCTCTACAAGTCCCTCAAGGTCTGGTCCATGTTGGCTGACCTGGAGGAGAGCCTGGGCACCTTCCAGGTGGGTGATGCCCCTCACCCTGTGCCACCCCTGGCACCCCCAAATCCCCTATAGGGTCCCTCCCTGCACCCTGCAGCTCTGGGTGCCCTACTTTGCACCCCAATGTCCTCTCCCGGCTTCTGTGGGTGCCCCCTTGCTCTCCCTACCCTTTGACCACCACTGGGTGCCCCCCCCCCATTCTGTGCCTGTTTGCCCCCACCCCCATCTGCTATGGGTGGCTCCTCGGCACTCCCCTCACCCCACGGGGTGCACCCCATCTCCAGTGGCTGCCCCCGTGCACCCCATATCCTCTTGGGGTGCCCCCTCCCTCCCATCTGGGTGCCCCACACCTTCTTGGGCTCCCTTGGCACCCCCATGTCCCCCTCTGGGTGCCCCAAGCCCCTTTGGATGCCCCTTTGGCACCCCAATGTCCTCTCTGGGTGCCCCCATCCCCTCCCCACACCCCCAGCACCTTTCCCCCCCTCGGTTCCCCCCTTGGCAGCCCTGTGTCCCCTGTGGGTGCCCCCTTGGCCCCCCTACGTCCCCCCTGGGTGTCCCCATCCTCTCTACCTGTGCCCTCAGCACCTTTGGGTCCCTCTTGACACCTCCCTGTGGGTGCCCCCGTCACCTTTGGGTGCCTCCTTGGCACCTTTGTGTCCCTTCTGGGTGCCCCCATCACCTTTGGGTGCCCCCCTTGACACCTCTATGTCCACTCTGGATGCTCCTATCCCTTCCCCATGCTCCCATCCCCTGCCCACCCGCCTGCCTCCCCAACCTTGGCACCCCGCTGTCCCCTGTGGGTGCCGGGTGATGGGTGCTGACCCCCCTGTGTGCCCCCCCCCCCCCCAGTCCACCAAGGCAGTGTACGACCGTATCCTGGACCTGCGCATCGCCACCCCCCAGATTGTCATCAACTACGGCCTCTTCCTGGAGGAGCACGGCTACTTCGAGGAGAGCTTCAAGGTGGGCACTTTGCGGCACCCCGACAGCAGGGGGGGGGGATACCAGGGACACCCCGGGGAGGGTGCTGGGGACACCCAGGGACATCCCACGGCCAAGGAGGGTAGCGGGGAGATCCTGGGGAGGGTGTTGGGGAGACCACAGGGACCCTGTGGCAAGGGAGGGTGTCAGGGTCACTGTGGGGAGGGTGTTGGGGACACCTCAGGGATGTGGCAGGGGGACACCGCGGGGACCCTGTGGCCAGGGAGGGTGTTGGGGACACCGCGGGCACCGCATCCTGGGGCTCCTGATGGCAAAACAGGGGCGGTGACAGGGTGGTGACAACGGTGCCACCGTGGGTACCCGCAGGCCTACGAGCGAGGCATCGCGCTCTTCCGCTGGCCCAACGTGGCGGACATCTGGCACACCTACCTCAGCAAGTTCGTCGCCCGTTACGGCGGGCGCAAGCTGGAGCGAGCGCGGGACCTCTTCGAGCAGGCGCTGGATGGGTGCCCCCCCAAATACGCCAAGAGTAGGGGCGCAGGGGCAGAAGGGGGGCGCGGTGGGTGGGGGGGTGGTAGAGATGGGTATGGGGTGGGTGTGGGGTGGGGGGGAGGTGGGCGTTTTGGGCTGGGTGCCCGGCGGAGTGTGAGGGTGGGCGCCTGTGGGTGAGCACCCAACCGCTCGCTGTGCCCAGCATCCCTGGGTGCATGCTGGGACCCCCAGCACCCCTTGTCCCCTCCCATCAGGGTGCCCAGCACCCCTGCGCTGCCCTACTGGGCTCACGCTGGGGGCCCCCAGCACCCCTGGGTGTCTGTTGGGGCACCCAGTGCCTCTGGGTGCATGTCGGGGCTCCCAACCCCCCTGGCTACTCCCCTGGCTACCCCCCTGTCTGTGTGTCAGGGCTCCCAGCACCCCTGGGTGTTGCATTTGGGGCACCCAGCACCCCTGGGCACCCCAGCTGGGCATGTGTTGGGACCCCCAGCACCCTGGGGATCCCCTCCCTCCCGAGGTGTTGCACCCAGCCCTCCTTCTTCCCACCTCGGGCACCCATCAGATTATTCCCCACCTCCCTGCCTCGGGGCGCACCGGCAGCACCCCGAGGTGGGTGCGGGCGCTGACGGGTGCTACCGGGTGCCCGCAGCCATCTACCTGCTGTACGCCAAACTGGAGGAGGAGTTCGGGCTGGCGCGGCACGCCATGGGGGTGTACGAGCGTGCCACCCGCGCTGTCCTGCCCGCCCAGCAGCACGACATGTTCAACATCTACATCAAACGGGCGGCCGAGCTCTACGGCGTCACCCACACCCGTCCCATCTACCAAAAAGCCATCGAGGTGGGTGCTGAGGGGGCACCGAGGAGGGTGCGGGGGGATTTAGGGGGGTATTACATGGGGATTGGGGGGACACAAGGGGATGCTGGGTGGGTAGGGGGACCTGGGGACGCCGTGGGGACAAGGAGACACCGCACGGGACTAGGGGGGGATGTGGTGTGGGCGTGAGGAGCTGGGGGCACCGCGTGGGCCGGGTGATGGTGCTGTGTGGGCGTGGGGAGGGTGCTAATGGGTCTGTTGGGTGGTGTCACCCCTGGGTGCTGACGTCCCCCGTGGGTGCTGATGTGCACCCATGGGTGTTCACATGGTGCTCGTGCAATCCCATGGGTGCTGATCCTGTCCCTGCTGGGCTGACGTCCCCCGTGGGTGCTGATGTCTCCCACGGGTGCTTGACGCAGTCCCCCAGGGGTTGTTGACGTCCCCCCCACGGGTCCTGACGTCCCCTGTGGGTCCTGACATGCACTTGGCTGACATCCCCCGTGGGTGTCGACGTCCCTGGTGGGTGCTGACGTCTCCTGTGGGTGCCGGGCAGGTGCTGGGTGACGACGCAGCGCGGGAGCTCTGCCTGCGCTTCGCAGACATGGAGTGCAAGCTGGGGGAGGTGGATCGGGCCCGCGCCATCTACACCTACTGCTCCCAGATCTGCGACCCCCGTGTGAGCACCCGCCGCCGGCGCGGGGTGGGGGGGGGCACCCAGGGGTGGGCGGCACCCGTTGGGGCAAAGACTGGGGTGGGTGCTATCCTGGGGGTGAGGGTTCAGGGTGTCACCAGCCTGGGGGACACAGGGGTGCCCTGGGATGGGGTGGGGGGCACCCCGTGACATCAGTGCAGCCCCCGGGGCTGTATTGGGGTGCCCTGTATGGGATGGGGGGGCCAGGGCCATCCCCAGTGCCACATGGGTGCGGTGTGCCAGGACGTCCCCAGTACCCAGGATGTTCCCAGTGCCACATGGATGCCCTGTGCCAGGGTTGTCCCCAGTGCCATGTGGGTGCCTAGCACCAGCACGTCCCCAAATCCACATGCTGCACGCGGCACCAGGCACGTCCCCAGTATCACAGGGTGCCCCTCCTGTCACCGTGTCCCCCCCTCCCGTGACCCTGTGTGTCCCCCTCCGCAGATCACGGGCACCTTCTGGCAGACCTGGAAGGATTTCGAGATCCGTCACGGCAACGAGGACACGATCCGGGAGATGCTGCGCATCAAGCGCAGTGTCCAGGCCACCTACAACACCCAGGTCAACTTCATGGCCTCCCAGATGCTCAAGGTCTACAGCAATGCCACTGGCACCGGTGAGCGGGGGCACCCATGGGTGCTGGGGGGGGGGGGGGGGGGGCAAGGGGGAGCACCTATGGGGTGTTTGTGGGGCGGCTGTGGGTATGGGGCTGCAACAGGGAGTGCTTCTTGGGGTGGGAGAGCACCCGTGGGTGTGGGGAGCACCCACAGGGAGCACTTCTGGCGTAGGGGAGCACCTATAGGCACCGAGGTGGAGGTGTGGGGCTGCTGTCGGTGATGTGTGTGGTCCCCCCCCCCCCCTCAGCAATGTCCCCCCCCTGTCCCCACAGTGTCCGACCTGGCCCCAGGACAGAGCGGCCTGGATGACATGAAGCTGCTGGAGCAGCGAGCGGAGCAGCTGGCGGCCGAAGCGCGGCGGGACACCCCCCGCCCCCCCGAGAAGGTCCTCTTCGTCAGGTGGGTGCTGTCACCCCCCCCGGGGTCACCAACAAACCCACTCTCCCGACCTGAACCTGGTCCTTGTGGGTGGGGGGTTGACTGTCACCTCCCCAGGGTCATCCCTGTTGTCCCCCCCATGCCAAGGAGAAAGACCTTGTGGTTGTGGGGGGGGTGGTGGCACCTCCAGGGCGTCACCCCTGCCCCCCCCATCCCAAGAGCGAGGTCCCCTTAATTGGGTGTCACCTCCCCATCACCCTGTCACCTCCCCAGGGTGACCTCTGTCCACGCCCCACCCCCCAAAAAAAATGAGGACAGGCTCCCCTTGGTCCCATGGGTGCTGTCCCCCCCATCACCTCTCACCTTCCTGAGCCCCACCACCGGGCCTGGGTGCCCCCCCCCCCACCCGTGGGTGCCCCCCACCCGTGGGTGCGGGTGCTGATGGGTGCGCAGGGCCGAGGGCCCGCGGGAGGCTCTGGCCGCCCTGTCCCAGCAGGGGAACCCCGACGAGATCGACCTGGGGGACGAGGACGAGCCCGAGCCTGACGGTACGTGGGGGGGGGGGGACGACGACGACACGGGAGGGGGGGACACGGTCTTGGGTGGGGGACACACACACGTTGGTCCCCAGGGGACTGAGGGGGGACAGATAAGGGGGTCATGGAGGGGGGGGACACATGGCAGCCCCAGGGTGGGAGTGGGGGGGGACGGACGGGGGGGGGTTGCCATGGTTGGGGGGGGGGGTGTGGGGTGTGTGACACCCCCTGTTTGGGGGTCCCTGACACCCCCCTCCCCTTGCCCCCTCCCCCCCTCCAGAGGTGCAGCTGGAGCAGAAGCGGGTGCCCTCCTCCGTCTTTGGGGGCCTGAAGGACGACTGAAGCCGTGGGACACCCCTGGACACCCCCAGCCCCAACCCCCCCCCCCCCCGCCACTGTCCCCATCCCCTCCCCCACCTTAATAAACCCCATTTTTACACACATGGGTGGCCCTGTCTGTTTGCGGGGGGTGGCACCCAGGCACCCCCCCCCCCCTTTATGGTAGAGACCCTAGCACCCATATCCCCCCCCCCCCCCCCCCACTTTGAGTGCCCACTGCCCCCTCCTTGGGGGGGGGCAGCGCTCCCATAAGGGGAGTGTGGTGTCCCCCCCCCCCCCAAAGAACCCAGGCTATCTTTAAGTTACTTTATTAAGTGACAATGACACAGGTGGGGGGGACACATGACACCCCCCCCACCCTGAACACCCACCAGCCGTGCGACACCCCCCCGACCCCGATAGACACCCCCTCCCCTATATACAGGGGGGCACAAACCCCCCCCACCCAGCCCTGTCCCCACCCCGGGGGGGGGCAATGGGGACAGTTGCAGGGTGGCAGAGCCAGCAGCACCATGGGGACACTGGTGACACCCCCCCAAACAGGTGTGTGTCGTCCCCCCCCAATCTGTGCCACCTTGTCCCCAAGCCCTGGGGATGGCACTTGGGGGGGGGGGGAAACATGACCCACGGGACGATGACAGGGCTGTGTCACTCTGTCCCCAAACCTCATGGCGGGGGGGGGGGCACAGCCTAGGCACAAAGTGGGTGGGGATGACTCCCCCCCCCCCCCATTAGCTCCATGTCCCCCCTGCACTGTCTCCAAATTTTTTTTTGGGGGGGGGGGGGCACACCGGTGGCACCTGGCTAAGGGACAGCTCCACTAAGTTCCAGCTGTGTCACCCTGTCCCCAAATCTCATGGGGGTGGCACTGGGGGAGGGACAATCCTATTTATCACTGTGCCAACCCCAAACTGTGTCATCTTGTCCCCAGATCTATTGGGGGGGGGGGGGGGGGCATTTATCTCTGTGCCACCCCCAGCTGTGTCACCTTGTCCCCAAACCTTTTGAGAGGCACAGAGGTGACATGGGGGGGGGTAGTCATGATACACAGCCCCCCCTTAACTCCATGCCCCCTCCACCTGTGTCCCCAAACCTTTGGGGGGAGGGGGCACCAGCCTTGAGGACCCCCCCCCCCTTTACCTCCATGTGTGTCCCCCCCCGTATCACCCCTTCCCCAACCATTTACCGAGGTGCCACCCTTGCCCCAGCCCCCTCAGGGATGGGGACCCACATCCCCCCCAGGGTGCTGCCACCCCCCCATTATTTTTTTTCACTTGGGGGGGGGGGGGGTGCCAGGGTTTTTTTGGGGGGGGCTGCCAGGCTTACAGAGCTGCCAGAGGTGCCTGGGGACGATGAAAGGCATCGGACACCCACATCCCACCACCGCCATCACCCCACCCACAGGGTGCTGCCACCCAAAATTGCCACCAATCCCTCCCCCTCCCAATATTTTTTTTGTTTCTTTTTCACTTGGGGGTGCTGGGTTTTTTAGGGGTTCCGGGCTTACGGGGCTGCCAGAGGTGTCCGGGGATGGTGAAGGCGTCGACGCTCATGGACATGGTCTTGGCTGGGATTTGGGTGAAGCGTTTGCGGTCCGAGTTGTACTTGTAAATCCCTTCCACCATGGGGAGGGGGACGGTTCGGGGGCCCACCCCCGCCAAGCGGCTCAGCTCAGGGGGGTCCCCCCCCAGCGTGTAAAGAGCCCGGAACTGGCAGCTGCCGTCGCGGAAGAGGATGAGGAAATGGTTGGCTTTGCTCTTCTCCACTTCCTGGAGGCGGGGCGGGGGGGGGGGGGGGGAAACAAGGGGTTAAATGAGGAGGCCCCAACCATGGGTGAAACTTGGTCTTGCATCAACAGCCCCCCACCCCAAAAGTGCCACCCATGTTGATGTCCCCACCGTGTCCCCCAGGACCAGCGTCACCCAACTCACCTCGAGGGGATGGGCTCCTTCAGGGCCCCCCCGCCACGGCCGTGTCCCCACGTCCCCCTGGTGTGGCTCACCTCGAGGACGTGGTTCTTCTGGGGCTCCTTGAGACACCCAACCGCTCCCCGGGTTGTCCCCAGGGCCGTGTCCCCTGCATGTCCCCATGTCCTCAAGGTGAGCCACCTTGGGGACACAGTTCTTCTAGGGCTTGTTGAAGCACCCAACCGCTCCCGGAGGTGTCCCCAGGACCACGTGTCCCCCCCAGAGGCTGTGTCCCCTCCATATCCCCACGTCAACTCACCTTCAGGTCGTGGTTCTTCTGGGGTTCCTCAAGACACCCAACCGCTCCCAGGGGTGACCCCAGGGTATCTTCAGGATGTCCCCAAGGCCACGTGTCCCCCCCAGGGCCATGTGTCCCCATCTCCCCAGGGTAGGTCACCTTGAGGACACACTTCTTCTGGGGCTTGTTGATGCACCCAACCACTCCTGGGGGTGTCCCCCCAGTGGCTCACCTCAAGGACACGGTTCTTCAGGGCCTTCTTGAAGCACCCAACCGCTCCCGGAGGTGTCCCCAGGACCACGTGTCCCCCCCAGAGGCTGTGTCCCCCCCATGTCCCCACGTCAACTCACCTTCAGGTCGTGGTTCTTCTGGGGTTCCTTGAGACACCCAACCGTTCCCAGGGGTGTCCCCAGGGTATCTTCAGGATGTCCCCAGGGCCATGTATGGCCCCAGGGCCATGTGTCCCCCCCAGGGCCGTGTGTCCCCACGTCCGCATGGTGTCTCACCTCGAGGACGCGGTTCTTCTGGGGCTCGTTGACGCGGCCGGCCAGGCAGCAGTGGGCCAGGGCGTTGTGGATGATGTGCTTGTTGGACTTGGCGCTCGGCTCCTTGTACAGGCGGGGACCTGCGGGGACACCGGGCGGCGGTGAAACCGGGGAGGGGGCACTCTGGGGACATCGGGGGGAGCACAGGGGCATTGGGGACACTGGGGGGGGGGCATGACGGGCACCCCAAGGGGACGTAGGTGACACGGGCACTGGGGGGTGGGGGGGACACGACACTGGTGACAGGGACGCAGGCACCGGGGGAGGGACGTAGGGACTTGTGGGGACACGGGGGACAGGGACCTGCGCCCCCGGGGGGGGGACGGGGGGACAGTGGGGGGTGGCACTGGTGTACTGGGGGACATGGGGACACCAGGGGGACACTCGCCAATGTACTGGGGGACACAGAAGGGGACATGGGGACTGGGGGGCGACACTCACCGGTGTATTCGGGGACGGAGGCAGGGGATGAGGCGCTGGACTCGTTCTCCCACTCACGCTCCCGTCCGGGGGGGACGCGTCCCGGGGACATCGGTCCCGAGGGGGACGCAGCCCGGCTGGGGACACAGGGTCACGCACCGACCCCTATCGGGACCCCCACCCAGTCCTCATGCTGACCCCCAGACCCTCCTCCCCCATGACACCCCCCCCCCACCCCACACCAACACCCAGACCCCCACCTGGACCATGCTAACCCCCCCAGCCCACCCTGACCCCCCCCCTCGACCCTTCCCAGACCCCCTCAGCACCCCCCGACCCCTCTGACCCCCCCCACCCCGTACCTGGGTGCTCTCCCCCCGGGGTGGGTGCCCCCGGGGTCAGCGGCCACGGTGGAGAGGGAGAGGGTGCTCTGGGAGTAAACTTTGGAGAGCCGGGCGCCTGTGGGGGGGGGCATGGAGTTGGGGGACACACACACCCCCATCAGGGTGGGGGGGTGGCCTGTGTCACCCCAAAATGTCCCCATGTCACCCCCCCCCATACCAAAGAGCCTCTTGGGGTGGCCTGTCCCCCCCCCCCCCCCCCCGCCATGTCCCCCCCTCCCACTGAGGAGCCCCTTGGGGTGATTTGTGTCCCCCCCCCCCCCATGCTGAGTCCCTTAGGGGTGGCCTGTGTGTCCCCCCCCCCCGCCCCATGTCCCGTACCGAGGAGCCCCTTGGGGGGGCTGCGGGCCAGGGCAGAGTCATCGCAGCAGCGGGGCCGGGGACCGCGGGGGGGTCCCCGGGGGGGTCCCCGGGAACCTCGGGGGGTTCCCCGGGGGGGCCGCAGCACCTTCTCCAACTCCTCCATCAGCTTCAGTTGCTGCCGGCGCTCGTATTCCTGGCGGGTGAAGTCGCCCCGACGGCCCCCCACCTCCTCCTCGGGGGGGCGGGGGGGCTCTGACAGCACCCTAGGGTGGGGTGGGGGGGGCACACGAGTGAGACCCCCCACACACACACACCCAACCCTGCACCCCTTGGGGGGGGGCAGCGGGTGAGACCCCAGCACCCTGGCATTGGGGGTCAGGGGGGGAGCACCCTGCCCAAGTGTCCCTGGATAGGGGGGGGTGTGTGTCCCCCCCACCCATGGGTGCCCCCCACCCACCTGGCCTCGGCTTCTTCCCGCTGGCGTCGTTCCCGCTCGGCTTCCAGCCAGTGCCGCCGCTGCCGGGCCTGCTCGCTGCGCCGCTGCTGCCGCTCCAGCAGGCTGGCACGCCGCTGCGCCATCGCCGCCTCCGCCGGACCCTCCGCCTGCGCCGTGGCACCCCCGTGGGACCCCCACCCTGACCCTCACCCACCCACCCACCCAACCCCGACCAGAACCCAGCAACGGGGACCCAACGCCCCCGCCACCATCATCATCGAGGCTGGTGCCCAGCGGTGCCCGTGGGATCGTCACCCACCCACCCGTGGGGACCGTCACCCACCCGTGGGGACTGTCACCCACCCTCCCCATCCCTGAGCCTCTCCACCCCCACCATGCCCATGCCACCACGATGACCATCCCGGTGCCACCATGTCCCTCGTCCCCATGCCACCATGTCCCTCATCTTCCGTTCCTCCACATCCATCAGCCCCATGCCACCACAGCCATCGTCCCTGCGCCACCACGGCCATCGTCTCCATTCCTCCACCACGCCACCAGGTTCGTCATCTCCGTCTCCACCTCCACTGTCCCTGTGCCGCCAGGTCCCTCATCCCCCTGCCTCTACATCCCCATGTCCATTGTCCCCGTGCCACCACGTCCATCATCCTCGCTCCTCCATGTCCATCGTCCCCGTGTCACCATGGCCATCATCTCTACTCCTCCACCTCCATTGTCCCTGGGCCACCATGGCCATCATCCCTGTTCCTCCATGTCCACCATCCCCATGCCACCATGGCCATTGTCCCTGTGCCAGTACGTCCATCACCCCCTTCCCTATTCCTGCACCTCCATCGTCCCCAGGCCACCACGATACCCATCTCTATGCCACCATGTCCGTCATCCCTCTGCCACTACGTCCATCGTCCTTCTGCCTCCACCTCCACTGTCCCCATGCCACCAGATCCGTCATCCCCGTTCCTCCATCTCCACTGTCCCCATGCCACCATGGCCATCACCCCTCTGCCACTACGTCCATCGTCCTCGTGCCTCCATCTCCATTGTCCCCATGCCACCATGGCCATCATCCCCGTTCCTCCATCTCCATTGTCCCCATGCCACCAGATCTGTCATCCCCGTTCCTCCATCTCCACTGTCCCCATGCCACCACAGCCATCATCCTTGTGCCACCACGGCCATCGTCCCTGTTCCTCCACCTCCATTGTGTCCCCCCACCACCACCTCTGTCGTCCCCGTGTCCCCTCCCTAGCCCATACCTTGAAGAAGAAGCCGAGGCTGGCTCGGGTCTCGGCGCCGGCCCCCCCCTCGGTGGGCGACCCTTCCAAGGAGTCCCCTTCTCCCTCCTCTTCCTCGGCCCGCAGGCTGCCCAGCGGCACCTCGATGAGGCTGGCCCGGCGCTCGCCCGGCGACGAGACGTCGCTGGTGCCATCGCCCGACACCCGGGTCGTCCCCGCGGGGCGCAGGTTGCCCCTCGCCTCCATCTCGGGGGGGGTCGGGCGAATCAGGGGGTGGCGGTCCGGCCAAAGGTCCTTCGTCTTCTTCATCCTCTTCTTCCTCCTCGGAGAAGTGGATGGAGGAACGGGTCTGGACAGGCACCTGGCTGGGGGAGAACTTTCGGAGATGGGGCAACGTGTCCACGTCATGGGGGGGCGTCAACACCCGCGTCAGGGTGGGCAACCTCAACTCGGCCGGCCGAGCTCGCCGGGGGCTCCGGGGGGGTTTACGGGCCGGCGGGACCCCCGCCTTCCGAGACGGCGAAGGGGAAGCGGGTGCTTTGGATGGCGGCGGCGGCGGGGGGGCGGCGGCCGTCCCTCGCCCCCCCTTGGGGACAGGGATGACCCAAGCTTGGCCAGTGGGAGGACGTTGGTCCTGCAGGAGCCGTTGCTGTTGTTGACTCAAGCGTTGCATGTCCAACTGGAGGGTGCTCAACGCCGTGCTCAGCTTGGCCACCGCCGCCTCGTAATGCCCGGGGGGTTCCGGGGGCGCGAAGGTGACTTGTTTCTTGCCGCCGGAACCTTCTTCTTCCTCTTCGCCCTCCTCTTCCTCGCCCCCGCGCTTCAGCTGGAGGAAGGCGCTCTTGCCCAAGCGTTGGCGGTGCTTGGCGAAGATGGCTTCGATCCTCTTCTTCTGCGCCTCGATGGCGCGGCGTTTCTCCTCCAAGCGAGCGCCCAGCTGGCTCATTTCGGCGCTCAAACCTTCGCCGGCTTCAGGGTGACCCCCCGGGGGCCCCCCCAAAATCTGGGGGGATCCGCCGGCGACCGTACCCCCGCCTCCTCCCCCGACGCCGGCAGCTTCTTCCAGCTTCTTCTTCCGTTCGGCAAAGCTGGTCATGGTACGGCCCGGGGGGGCCGGGGAGTCGGCAGTGGAAACGGGGGGCTGGCGGAGGTTGGGGGGTCCGGGGGGGTCCCCGATATCTACGGGGGGGTCCGGCGAGTGGAGATAGAAAGCATCGGGGGCTCCTTCAGGGAGAAGCCGTTCGGAACTGTGGATGATCTGGAGCGCTTCCTCGATGGTGGGCAGCTCCGGGCCGGGGGTCTCGGGGAGACCGTTGGGTAGAGAGGCGGGGGCCGGCGGCGGAGGGGAGGAACTGGGGGGCAGGCGGGGGGGCGGGGGCCGGCGGGGGGGGGCCAGGCTGTCGGTGCTGGCTGAACGGGCCAGGGCGGCCCCCACCGGGTTGCCCATCACGATGTCGACGTCGCTGTCGAGGCCGAAGGGGATGCTGAAGGAGACGGCTTGGGAAAGGGGGTGGCTGTGGGGCGGTGGGGGGGGGGGGGTTATGGGGCGGGGGGAGTTGGGGGGCTGAGCGTAGCCCCACATCTTCTCCCCCCCTCCCCCGCCGCAGCCCCACTGCTGCCTGACCCCACGGTAATGGCTTCCCCTCTCCCCGTGCTGTTTTCTGTATCTGCGCCCCTGGCTCTGCCCCACGGCACCCCAAATCCATCCCCCAGTACCCTGCTTCTGCCCCACGGCACCCCAAATCCATCCCCCAGTACCCTGCTTCTGCCCCACGGCACCCCAAATCCATCCCCCAGTACCCTGCTTCTGCCCCACGGCACCCCAAATCCATCCCCCAGTACCCTGCTTCTGCCCCACGGCACCCCAAATCCACCCCCCAGTACCCCGCTTCTGCCCCATGGCACCCCAAATCCACCCCATGGCACCCCAAATCCACACCACGGCACCCGTTCCCCCCTCTCCAACCCCAGGGACCCCCCTCCATCCGCCCCAGAGCACCCACTCAGCACCCAATTCCCCCTCTCCCCGCATCTGACCCCCCCACCCCAGCTCAGCCTGGGGGGGGGGGGGGGGGGGGGGTCACCCCACAGCCCCCGTATCTGCCCCCCAGCACCCACGGG
>NW_026061149.1:0-26639 GCF_929443795.1 Astur gentilis
CTTTCTTCTGGTGATGGGAAGGCAAAGCATGTTCTGTTCCTGTGAGCCCATAACTGCTTGTCCCTATAGTCACAGCAGAGCACCTGTGATTCCTCTCCGAAGACACTTACGCATAGAAATCAGTTGAGTGGTGTGTTACGGAAGCATAAGCTGCAGTGGACGTGATTTTGAATCAGTTAATTTTGTGCCCACCATGACAAAATAAAACCAGCAATTTCTTACTTTATAGAAATTCTCCTAAAGTAGTAGTTGCCCCCAACAGCTGTCAAGTTTTTGTATCACAGGAGAACAAATGCAGCCAAAAGAACATTTTCTCTAAAAGGACCACTCCGAACTACACAAGCAGGCAGGCACAGGCAGCTCCCGATTTAATAAAGCGTGATGTACACAGCACCACTTAGTGGTGCAAGCGGAGTCACCGCTGACAGGAATGAGAAGCTTGAACACCAACCTTCCCGCCCCGGCTCCCTGGACATGAACGATGTCTGGTCTGTCTGTCCTCACTCGCAAAATACCACTACAATGCCTTTACTACAAGAGAGTACATCTGCCAAGCAAAACAAGTCCAAGAGTGCTGAACCCTCAAGGCCAGCAGAACCAACGGCTGCTGAGCATCAAACAGATGCATCCACTCTGAAGAGCTTTCAGAATTCTGCAGCACTCTACCCACACGGTTTCTGGCGACACAGCCTGAAGCAGGGTTTAAACAAATGATCCAGCTTAGTATCTGCCTGTAGCGCAAAGAATAGCAATCTCTTGGCCCACGATTTGGGTTTTTATATAGACTTGGGCCATAAACAAATGCAACAGATGTAGAAAACTGAAGACCGACAGCAACTGGAACGTAACTATTCTTTTTCCACTCCATCAACCCGTTGGAAACTCACTCACTCGTGCACTTACGTAACTGAGCACAAAGAGAACAAAAAGAAAGGCTTTTATTCAGAAGAATTAGTGTGTCTTTACAGGAAAGTAACGGTTTCAACTTACAAAACCAGCATCATCATTAGTGATGCACCTTTCCTGAATAAGGGATAAAAGAAGAGGATAACCATTGCTTTTACTGATACGTTCTTAATAATTAGCTGAGCACTTCTAAAGAGGAAGAACTTTGCTGCTTTCAGGACCGAAGTAAGAAAAAGTCTAAAGCATAGTCTTCCTGACGTGGGAAGACATGTCCGCAAGAGAGGCACAAGATCCGATACCAGAAATGTATCTACGTCTCGCTGAAAATTTGCACTCTAAGCATCACCAGCTTCTGCTTCCAGGGCAGTATACCACCAGCTTAACCGGAGGGTAGTAATTTTATCCCCACACAAGAAGTCAGAACACGCACTATCCTTTAAGGAGGCAGAACAATAACCAAAGCAGAAAGAGGCTTAGAAATTAAGGCAAGATGGCACTTGCTCAGACACACAGTGAGGAGGTGCAAGCTGGGAAAGACAGCAAAATGGAGATTGTTCCTCATTCACACACAGAGCTCATTTCGACTCGAGTTGGTCATCCTCTCCTCTGCCCACAAAATTAGGAATGCTTTTACGTAGGAAGTCCTGACTTTGTAGCCATCTATGCCGACAAACAACAAACTATTCTAGGTCTGCTCTTGTGCGTACTTTAGGAAGTCGCAGAATTCAGCTTAGGGATGCATAATCACAGTATTTAATTACTGTTGCAGTACTGACCTACCTACACCAGCAGATAATAAACTAAAAATCATAGTGCTTCTGATTTGGTATAAGCCAACAGACCTCCAGATTTTTTTCAGAGCACGTAAAGGTACAGCTCTCTGGGCGTCACATGGTAATCATAACTGCCAAATGACTTGACAAGCTTGTAAACATCCAAACTGCTGCAAACACATCTATACATACAATAATGGATAAAAGGTAGATGCATTCCACCTACACGCTTATGCAGGCAAACACTCGTGAGTTAAAAGCCACTGTATGAACCAGCTTACGGAGCGCTTAACAAAGCCAGTGATTCCCTGGCACACTGAAGACCAGAAAAAACATTCACCAAATAAAGTTAGGGACATGCTCTTTTTTTTTTTTTTTTTTTTTTTTTTTTTTTTTTTAAAACTGTAACGTGTACTAAGACAGCAAGGTCACTTTTCCAGCATCATTCATACACACATATGCCCCAGAAGCTACTTGAAATTACCTTGTGTAATGGAATTGTCTGGAAAGCTCAGCTTAAAGTAGCTGAGCTCAGTGACTGATTGATTTACAGGTACAGAAAATAAATGCATGCAGCATTTTAACAATGCTGACTTACCAGTGTTATGTTATTTCCATTAGCAAAATCTGGTCTAGCTTTGTGATTCTTCTGCCCTCAGACGGAGTCTCACTGAAGCAGCGTTAAAAACAAATAAGTAAGCACACATAACCAGGGACAACAGTTCCAGTTTTGATTACAGAATAAATCTCTACATTAAGATGGCAGTTGTTGGAACTAAGAAATGAATTGGCCACGCTGCAGCCTGATCTTGACAAATTGACCGCCTGGATAAAGCAAGCTATCTGGCAACTAAAAGATCCATTGTACTTTTCTGCCTCAGTACACCTAAAGATACAGATTTCACCCTCGAAATCTCGGCAATTTCTTGAATACCACCAACACTCAGAACAGGTTTCAAATAGCAACGTGGCAGGACAAAGTAATAAATGCTTATCCTTAAGTCTGCTAACTCTCTAAGCCTTTGCCTAGACCCTTAAGGAAATGTAAAACAAACAAACTACTGGAAAGTTCAATACACAATCCACGCAAAGTTAAGGCTATCAAGTAGGAACCGGATTACAAGTATAAGTCATGCAACAGCTACTCTATAACATGGATGTCCTGAACAGATCCTCCTCTACAGTTTAAGTCCAAGGTACAAACCATTCAGCATGGCAAGTATTCCAAAAAATATAAAACCTCTTTGCTTACAGAGCTTACACAGTAATTTTCCCCAGGAAACCAAATGTTCAAGAGGAACAGGAGGCAGAAACAACATTTACAATTCTGTAACGTCTTCTAGCACCCGTATCTGAAAATCCAGTTTCAAGGAAAATAAGGCCCCGAATTTAAAAATAAAACTATTTCCAGTTATTTCCATGTCACACTGAGCTGTGATTTTACCTGTAAAACAAAAAAATCAGAACAAGACAACTGATCCATACAAAAAAGGCTCTCCTATCCGGCTCTCTTTCAAATGCTGGCATTTTCTGTGACTTGGATTTTGCCTGTTATTATGAGATCATTACATCACCTATCACACAAGTGTAGCTTTGTTATCTTTGAAAGAAAAGCTGCTAGACAATATACAACACAAAGTTAGACAAGCGAGGGCAGTACACAGGGATTTCACAGGCAACTCTGGAATTGGGCACCCGACTTGAATTCCTGGCTTGAAACCTCTCTCCAAATGACTTACCGTCTTTCACTAAGATCCAGCAGCAGTTCTCTCCTGTGCCTCATGCTCTTCTTTAGCCAGCCAAAGCCCGCGGAGCTGCACTGTAAGCTTGAAGGCCAGTGTGCCAGCTGCGTGTCCTATTTCTGTCACCTAGTTCTTATGTACCGTTTCTTGCTAATCAAAAGGCCCAGTGAATCCTCCTCCACACATCACACTTGAGGTAGTACATCCAAGCATTATTTCTGCCGCGCTACATTTGCACGGATTAGCTGCTGAACCCTCCAGATGATGTACTGCTTTTCAAGAAGAGGTGTAGTATAACTGGCGAGGGTCTACAGTAAGTCCAAGAGGGTGCTCAACGATGTACAGGAGTCTGACTTCAAAGCATAAATTGAAAAACAGCCTCTTAACCTAGAAAGGGCAATACTGAAGAGAAAGAACAATGTTTAAACTCTAAAAGGTAGCTATAAGGAAGAACTTTTCTGTGCATCCACTGCACACAGTTACACGGAATCATGGGGCTTAAATTACAACCTGAAAAACTTAGGGTATGTGGCAATCTTTGCAACAGTAGTAATAATTACAGGAAATGTTTAAGAATAAATTAGGCAAGC
This sequence comes from Astur gentilis, assembly GCF_929443795.1. Classification (NCBI taxonomy): domain Eukaryota; kingdom Metazoa; phylum Chordata; class Aves; order Accipitriformes; family Accipitridae; genus Astur; species Astur gentilis. The sequence continues at coordinate 4,012 of NW_026061149.1, forward strand.
GTTTGTCAAGAATGGTACAGAAAGTTGATCATTCACCTCTAGAATGAGAGCAACGCTAGACTATCTTCAAAGGTTCTTCTTTCCCCACTGCTGTCCCTCTCCGTATTTCTACCCTCAAACACAAGCATCATCCCCAGCTCTGCACTTACAATTCTATCTGCATATGCACATGTCTAGAGATGCACATTTATTTCTTCGTTACACACAGCTGAAGGAGACTACTCAGAGGTAAGCCAATTTACATAAACAGCTTTTGAAAGTTAAACACCTCAGCTTCTTGCAAAACGTCAGCCCAACAGAACACCGTCAGCCCAACAGAACACCGGGAGCGGTATGTAAATCCTTATGCCAAAACTGCATTCTCTTAAATCTTATGAAAACCATCTCTAATATAAAGCCTGACTTGTCCATTTTCTGACACTCCCCTTCTCTGTCATCAAGGTACTTATTAGACAGTAAAACAACTGACGGGGTAAACACCATAACTAGCACAATAGCTGACTTCCGTAGCAGTTGCATATCAGGTCTGAAGAAATGTGAGTTTAGTAGGTAGATACACATTCAGAAATGCACAAGAACTGAAAGGAGTAATCTGTAACTGGTAGACTAAGAACACTGCAATAGCATGCAATGTAAATCAACATGCACCTATAGGGAAGGGAAGTACAGAAACATTCTTCTGGATTGAAAAAAAAAAAAATATACGCAGCAATGGTAGGAAAAGGTACTTGGAACGTGCCACTTTCAATCCACTGAAACAATGTCTGCAACAGCAGTAAGAACACTGGCAAACTACCTTCTCTGTTCCACAGGGCCTTGAAACCCATACGCATTGTCTGTTGCCAGGTGCCCTTAGGAAACAAAGGCGCTGCGATCAGTAGAAGCGTGTAGAACACCGAAAATGAAACTTTTGAGTATGTCACATGCAAGATCCTCATTCTCCGTACAGTCTACAAGGTTACACAATTGTAAAATACTTTGTAAGAATGAGAATCCTGACGTTTGCCTTGGATTAAAAAAGTTTTAAAACTCCGTTTTGAGTTTTTTTTCCAAGGGTTTTAGAAATAAAAGCATCTTGGTAAAGTGATTTTCACACACTGCACAGACACAAGCAGTGTTTCTCCCACTGCGAGAGGAGTATCAAAATACTCTTATCTAATATGTTATAGACAAAAGTGACCAAGGTCACAGGAGAATCTGTACTTTCCCACTGATGACAAGGAACGGGCCAGCTGCTTTGTGCCTCCTATGCAGCTGGAGCATGCAGTTGCCTGGTAACTCGTTCCGACCTATTGCATCTTAATCACATATACATGGAGGAATACCAAGCTGACCGCTTAGGTTTATCAGCCAAAACAGTTTACAGCAACGCAATAGTTTAGAGCAATTCAGGAAGTTTAACACTGAATTTAGGTATGCGCTTATATGGTTTGACGAACAGAACTTTTATAAATGAAAGGGAAACAACAGGTGACTTTAGAGCATACAAAAGGTATAGTCTACAAACCAAATATCAATTATTAGCAATGTTTCCCTGTTCAAAGGGCATCACTTAATGTCTCAGACTCAACAAGCATGAACTGACAGACTGTTATGATTTGAAAATTTTAAAAAAGTTCTAATAGTGTGCCCAAAACAGAGCTGTTTCAGTGTTCAGGCTAGACTCGTTGTCTCCAGTAAATACATATCTTAATTCTAACACAGGATAAAAACCGATTTATAAATTTCCTCTTGTAAAAATGAAACTGTTCCAATCACCCTGTTCACTCCTATTTAAGATATTAAATAGGGCAAATCAGAAGTAACTTGAACCAATCCCTCCCACCCAGCTATAAACCAGGACCATATACAGCCCTTGCAGACTACACAAGACCCTGTCTCATTCCAGCCATATCATTAGCACAAGCTGTGCAAACCCATGCAAATCAACAGGTTTTCCAGGCATAAAAGCAGACTCCAACAGCAGTTAAGCCACTTCTTACAACTGACAATGTCATACTTCCATCACTGATTATAGCACAAGAACAAAAGAGAATGGGTCTTTATTGTCCTTCATGAACTTGAGGGGCTGCAAGAAACCAGTGAAGTTACAAGCCTGGATTCTGTAATGTCGCTATCAGCATAATTTCCAGATCAAAGATCCGGCCTCCTGTTACGATCATCAAACATAATTTTGAGTTCAGGGGACAGGTCATCACAACACTATGTTAGGTAGAGTATAAAACCTTATCATCAGATTCTCAGCTAGTTTAAGTCAATGTATTCTGTGTGTTCCGCTGAAGTCAATGAAACTAAACACACTATCATAGGAAAAAGATATTTCAGCACGCCTCAGACCTGGAAAACTATCTTGAAAAATGCCCGTAACTTTTAACACAAATTCTCTGCACTTCCCACGATCTCTCAACAGCGAGCAGTAGTAAGACCCTAACAGTTACTTGCAACCTATTTCTTGCATAGCATTCATTTTTATTTTAATTTTAAAAGGGGCAACTAATAAATAAGATTTTTGCAGCTACTCACAAAAATCAATAAGCAAAGACATTTGTTCCAAGACTTAAATTTCTTGTATAATTTAAAAAACTATCAAAACTCTGTAAAGTAAAATAGATACATTTACCTACTAATGTAGGAAACTACAGACAAACTTCAGGAAATGACCAAAGGTGCAGAGGATAGGCTAATGCCTATTAGCATTAGGTAGAAAAACAAGGTAGAAAAGGTAGAAATGCCTATTAGCATTAAGGTAGAAGAAGAAGAAGAACAACAACAACAACAACAAAAAACCCCCAGAAGTTCTACAGAAAAATGAGTGAGCAGCCCACAGCACTGGCAGACAACAGATTTTTTTATCCCCGCTTCCTCCACCCCTTCTTCTTACCCCCCCACCCCCGTTTTTTTTTTAAAGAAATAATTATTCTATTCTGAAACATATTGCCAGTGATGCAGTTGAAGCCAAAAGTTTAAATGAGTTCAGGAGAGAATTAACCGAATTCTAACACATGTGCCAACACAACTGCTATAAAAAGCATCTGCATCATGGTGAAATGCAAACAGCTACTCTGAGAATGACACATTATTATTCACTAAATTTGCCTTTTACCCTGTTGTATAGTTACTAATGTTGAAAAGAGTCACTGCTGTGCAAGAAACTAAAACTTACAGCGCTTTATGCTCGGAGAGAACTGTGGCCCATCAGCTCGTGGCTGTGAAGTCTTACAACTTAACACGTTGCAGTTGCGCACCAGCAAGTTCTGAGGTGGACTGCCGACTGTATTCAATAGTCACAGCTTATGTAGGAGGATATGATAAACTTTACTTATTTGCCTTTAACCGATGCTCCAAATATGTTAAAGTCGTTCTTAAAGCAGGTTACTGGTTTGATTACCCTTCATACAAAATCCTCCTTCAAATGGAGGTTTCTCTTCTCTTCTTTTCAGATTTAAGGCATGAACAGAAACCACACCTGCATCACCACTGAAATCAGTGCCTATTTTTCAATAAACTTTAGCAGCAGCATCAGAATTCGTCCTCAAGTACCGTTCATAAAGCAAATGCTTCATTCTTCAAAACTTTTTTTAGCAAAGGTTAGTAATGCTGTACCACAGACTCTCACGCCCAGTCACACGTGTTCTTCCCGAGACTGTTACGCAGCTTAGTATTTTAAAAATCGCCATCCTAACTGCGTACCTGATACTACTGGTTCTCCCCTTTTTAAAGTCTGATGTTAAGGAAAAGCTGCAAGTCCTACAAAACCAGGCAGACTTGCTTGTTCATGCCAAAGAGAAAAAGGTTAAGCATTATTAAAAAATAAGACTATTGCCTACCTTTAAGTATCCATAAAGCTATCAACATGAACCGTATGGTGGCCTGTTAGCATCGCTATTTGAACACGGGCATGCAAAATGTCCTTCAGTTAAATTCCAAACTCTATGAAGTAATTGGTGGGCAATTCCCCAAGGATAAAACGTCTATCAAAAGCCAACAGTAAGCCAGAAATCTCTTTCCGTTTCATAGGGTAAAAAAAAATAAATACAGTGAATCCTGAAAAAAGAAATAGATATTAGACAGGGAACGCCTATATAGTTATAGGGCAAGTAATAAAACATTTAGTGTTTTGATTTTATTTTTTTTTCTGTCATCACAATAGTTAGACAAACATGGAAACATTTGCAACAGCAATACTTGGGTCACTTTAAAATCTTGGTAACACTGAAATACAGGGCAGCGAAAGCTAATGATGTGGGGAGGGGACTTTAGGTCTTCTTATTTTCATACACATTCACACACACACACACACATATAGATATATACACACGCGCACTCCACAACTCCAAAGAGCTATCTTAACTATGTCTGCCAGTAAACGGAAATAGTAGGCAGAAAGGAACCATATCTATACTAAGACAGTTAGCTGTGCCGTAAAACTGAAGATCACTGCAACCAGTGCCATCTTAAAGAAGAAAAAACAACCACCACCACCAACAACCAAAAAACCTGAAAGGAACCATCACTGTGCATGTCATAAGCATGAAGTTATTTTAACCTGATGACTACTCTGCTCTACACTTTAAGCATCATGAAGTTTTTATGTATTTTTAAAGTCTAAGGTTATTGTTTTAAATGGCCTACTTGTAGTGGCAGCCCAAGTAGCATTCTGGAGAACACCACAGTGCCCACAACTTCTACAGGTCAGTGCAGTCTGATCAAGCACTACATTTCTAGGGGAGGAAAACAAAAAACCACTACCGCTCATTTATTCGATTGAAAAGCTTATTACCTGTACCTTCCAAAGCAACAGGCTACAGGAACACTGAATGCAAAGTAAACCAGACCCATCTGGAATACTCTGACTCAGTCTCAGCTCCAAGTTACACATCTTTCATTTCGTATTTTAAGGGATTAACAGCATTTGGATGCACAGAAACTGTCTTTACAGTGAAGTCTGCAGACCTCCGAGTCAAAAGTTAAAATGTCTTCCTAAATTATAACAGTATTAGCACTTCCTCTGAAAAGGAGTGAAAAAAACACAACCAGGGAAGGAGGAAGTGACACAACACCAAGGGTTTTTTTCCCAGAGATTACAAAATCCTGAGAGAACAAGATGCTTGTGCTATCAGAATAAAAATCCCCAAAGAAACAAAAGAGTTTACCTTTCCCTTGGAAAAGTTACTTTTGAGTCAAGATCTGCCCTTTTTCTCTCCCAAGCATGAAATCTCTCTTCAGCTTAAGACTCTCTTCTACTGCAGTAGAAATTTAGTGCACATGCTGGAACCTGGACAGAATCTTATTTAAAAAAACAAACAATACAATAGTACTACAGTGGCTAGAAATCTTTTACATATTCTGATGAAGAGACTCAACTTATTTCTAGGAAGTAAAGTGTTTGGGGCCAAAGCCAACAGATGATGTTCATGTAAGGTTAAATTTTTATTAATTTTTTTTTTTTTTTTTTTTTTAAATTGATATATTGAAAAAAGCTGGAGAAGGAAGCGGGGACAGAAATGAAAAACCACTCAGGGAGTCAGTGGTATAGACTGTCACCATGCAATCTCAATATTGTAATTGCAGATCACATAGTCAGAACAAGCCAGTCAAAAGTAGCACACTCCCTGGGAGAGGGGCGGGAGTCTCTCTCCCCTTGTCTTTCAAGCCAAGACCCAACTAGCAGAAGGCAGCTTTTCTGTCAGATAAAGCAAGGCAAAAGGATCATGTACAGCAACTTCCTTGCAGCCTCTTGCTCCTGAGCACCCTTCTTCACCTCTTTCTTTCTTTCTCTCTTTCTTCTGGTGATGGGAAGGCAAAGCATGTTCTGTTCCTGTGAGCCCATACTGCTTGTCCCTATAGTCACAGCAGGCACCTGTGATTCCTCTCCGAAGACACTTACGCATAGAAATCAGTTGAGTGGTGTGTTACGGAAGCATAAGCTGCAGTGGACGTGATTTTGAATCAGTTAATTTTGTGCCCACCATGACAAAATAAAACCAGCAATTTCTTACTTTATAGAAATTCTCCTAAAGTAGTAGTTGCCCCCAACAGCTGTCAAGTTTTTGTATCACAGGAGAACAAATGCAGCCAAAAGAACATTTTCTCTAAAAGGACCACTCCGAACTACACAAGCAGGCAGGCACAGGCAGCTCCCGATTTAATAAAGCGTATGTACACAGCACCACTTAGTGGTGCAAGCGGAGTCACCGCTGACAGGAATGAGAAGCTTGAACACCAACCTTCCCGCCCCGGCTCCCTGGACATGAACGATGTCTGGTCTGTCTGTCCCCACTCGCAAAATACCACTACAATGCCTTTACTACAAGAGAGTACATCTGCCAAGCAAAACAAGTCCAAGAGTGCTGAACCTCAAGGCCAGCAGAACCAACGGCTGCTGAGCATCAAACAGATGCATCCACTCTGAAGAGCTTTCAGAATTCTGCAGCACTCTACCACACGGTTTCTGGCGACACAGCCTGAAGCAGGGTTTAAACAAATGATCCAGCTTAGTATCTGCCTGTAGTGCAAAGAATAGCAATCTCTTGGCCCACGATTTGGGTTTTATATAGACTTGGGCCATAAACAAATGCAACAGATGTAGAAAAACTGAAGACCGACAGCAACTGGAACGTAACTATTCTTTTTCCACTCCATCAACCCGTTGGAAAACTCACTCACTCGTGCACTTACGTAACTGAGCACAAAGAGAACAAAAAGAAAGGCTTTTATTCAGAAGAAATTAGTGTGTCTTTACAGGAAAGTAACGGTTTCAACTTACAAAACCAGCATCATCATTAGTGATGCACCTTTCCTGAATAAGGGATAAAAGAAGAGGATAACCATTGCTTTTACTGATACGTTCTTAATAATTAGCTGAGCACTTCTAAAGAGGAAGAACTTTGCTGCTTTCAGGACCGAAGTAAGAAAAAGTCTAAAGCATAGTCTTCCTGACGTGGGAAGACGTGTCCGCAAGAGAGGCACAAGATCCGATACAGAAATGTATCTACGTCTCGCTGAAAATTTGCACTCTAAGCATCACCAGCTTCTGCTTCCAGGGCAGTATACCACCAGCTTAACCGGAGGGTAGTAATTTTACCCCACACAAGAAGTCAGAACACGCACTATCCTTTAAGGAGGCAGAACAATAACCAAAGCAGAAAGAGGCTTAGAAATTAAGGCAAGATGGCACTTGCTCAGACACACAGTGAGGAGGTGCAAGCTGGGAAAGACAGCAAAATGGAGATTGTTCCTCATTCACACAGAGCTCATTTCGACTCGAGTTGGTCATCCTCTCCTCTTCCCACAAAATTAGGAATGCTTTTACGTAGGAAGTCCTGACTTTGTAGCCATCTATGCCGACAAACAACAAACTATTCTAGGTCTGCTCTTGTGGTATTTAGGAAGTCGCAGAATTCAGCTTAGGGATGCATAATCACAGTATTTAATTACTGTTGCAGTACTGACCTACCTACACCAGCAGATAATAAACTAAAAATCATAGTGCTTCTGATTTGGTATAAGCCAACAGACCTCCAGATTTTTTTCAGAGCACGTAAAGGTACAGCTCTCTGGGCATCACATGGTAATCATAACTGCCAAATGACTTGACAAGCTTGTAAACATCCAAACTGCTGCAAACACATCTATACATACAATAATGGATAAAAGGTAGATGCATTCCACCTACACGCTTATGCAGGCAAACACTCGTGAGTTAAAAGCCACTGTATGAACCAGCTTACGGAGCGCTTAACAAAGCCAGTGATTCCCTGGCACACCTGAAGACCAGAAAAACATTCACCAAATAAAGTTAGGGACATGCTCTTTTTTTTTTTTTTTTTTTTTTTTTTTTTTTAACTGTAACGTGTACTAAGACAGCAAGGTCACTTTTCCAGCATCATTCATACACACATATGCCCCAGAAGCTACTTGAAATTACCTTGTGTAATGGAATTGTCTGGAAAGCTCAGCTTAAAGTAGCTGAGCTCAGTGACTGATTGATTTACAGGTACATAAAATAAATGCATGCAGAATTTTAACAATGCTGACTTACCAGTGTTATGTTATTTCCATTTAGCAAAATCTGGTCTAGCTTTGTGATTCTTCTGCCCTCAGACGGAGTCTCACTGAAGCAGCGTTAAAAACAAATAAGTAAGCACACATAACCAGGGACAACAGTTCCAGTTTTGATTACAGAATAAATCTCTACATTAAGATGGCAGTTGTTGGAACTAAGAAATGAATTGGCCACGCTGCAGCCTGATCTTGACAAATTGACCGCCTGGATAAAGCAAGCTATCTGGCAACTAAAAAGATCCATTGTACTTTTCTGCTCAGTACACCTAAAGATACAGATTTCACCCTCGAAATCTCGGCAATTTCTTGAATACCACCAACACTCAGAACAGGTTTCAAATAGCAACGTGGCAGGACAAAGTAATAAATGCTTATCCTTAAGTCTGCTAACTCTCTAAGCCTTTGCCTAGACCTTAAGGAAATGTAAAAACAAACAAACTACTGGAAAGTTCAATACACAATCCACGCAAAGTTAAGGCTATCAAGTAGGAACCGGATTACAAGTATAAGTCATGCAACAGCTACTCTATAACATGGATGTCCTGAACAGATCCTCCTCTACAGTTTAAGTCCAAGGTACAAACCATTCAGCTGGCAAGTATTCCAAAAATATAAAACCTCTTTGCTTACAGAGCTTACACAGTATTTTTCCCCAGGAAACCAAATGTTCAAGAGGAACAGGAGGCAGAAACAACATTTACAATTCTGTAACGTCTTCTAGCACCGTATCTGAAAATCCAGTTTCAAGGAAAATAAGGCCCCGAATTTAAAAATAAAACTATTTCCAGTTATTTCCATGTCACACTGAGCTGTGATTTTACCTGTAAAACAAAAAAATCAGAACAAGACAACTGATCCATACAAAAAAGGCTCTCCTATCCGGCTCTCTTTCAAATGCTGGCATTTTCTGTGACTTGGATTTTGCCTGTTATTATGAGATCATTACATCACCTATCACACAAGTGTAGCTTTGTTATCTTTGAAAGAAAAGCTGCTAGACAATATACAACACAAAGTTAGACAAGCGAGGGCAGTACACAGGGATTTCACAGGCACTCTGGAATTGGGCACCCGACTTGAATTCCTGGCTTTGAAAACCTCTCTCCAAATGACTTACCGTCTTTCACTAAGATCCAGCAGCAGTTCTCTCCTGTGCCTCATGCTCTTCTTTAGCCAGCCAAAGCCCGCGGAGCTGCACTGTAAGCTTGAAGGCCAGTGTGCCAGCTGCGTGTCCTATTTCTGTCACCTAGTTCTTATGTACCGTTTCTTGCTAATCAAAAGGCCCAGTGAATCCTCCTCACACATCACACTTGAGGTAGTACATCCAAGCATTATTTCTGCCGCGCTACATTTGCACGGATTAGCTGCTGAACCCTCCAGATGATGTACTGCTTTTCAAGAAGGGTGTAGTATAACTGGCGAGGGTCTACAGTAAGTCCAAGAGGGTGCTCAACGATGTACAGGAGTCTGACTTCAAAGCATAAATTGAAAAACAGCCTCTTAACCTAGAAAGGGCAATACTGAAGAGAAAGAACAATGTTTAAACTCTAAAAGGTAGCTATAAGGAAGAACTTTTCTGTGCATCCACTGCACACAGTTACACGGAATCATGGGGCTTAAATTACAACCTGAAAAACTTAGGGTATGTGGCAATCTTTGCAACAGTAGTAATACTTACAGGAAATGTTTAAGAATAAATTAGGCAAGCGTTTGTCAAGAATGGTACAGAAAGTTGATCATTCACCTCTAGAATGAGAGCAACACTAGACTATCTTCAAAGGTTCTTCTTTCCCCACTGCTGTCCCTCTCCGTATTTCTACCCTCAAACACAAGCATCATCCCCAGCTCCGCACTTACAATTCTATCTGCATATGCACATGTCTAGAGATGCACATTTATTTCTTCGTTACACACAGCTGAAGGAGACTACTCAGAGGTAAGCCAATTTACATAAACAGCTTTTGAAAGTTAAACACCTCAGCTTCTTGCAAAACGTCAGCCCAACAGAACACCGTCAGCCCAACAGAACACCGGGAGCGGTATGTAAATCCTTATGCCAAAACTGCATTCTCTTAAATCTTATGAAAACCATCTCTAATATAAAGCCTGACTTGTCCATTTTCTGACACTCCCCTTCTCTGTCATCAAGGTACTTATTAGACAGTAAAACAACTGACGGGGTAAACACCATAACTAGCACAATAGCTGACTTCCGTAGCAGTTGCATATCAGGTCTGAAGAAATGTGAGTTTAGTAGGTAGATACACATTCAGAAATGCACAAGAACTGAAAGGAGTAATCTGTAACTGGTAGACTAAGAACACTGCAATAGCATGCAATGTACATCAACATGCACCTATAGGGAAGGGAAGTACAGAAACATTCTTCTGGATTGAAAAAAAAAAAAATATACGCAGCAATGGTAGGAAAAGGTACTTGGAACGTGCCACTTTCAATCCACTGAAACAATGTCTGCAACAGCAGTAAGAACACTGGCAAACTACCTTCTCTGTTCCACAGGGCCTTGAAACCCATACGCATTGTCTGTTGCCAGGTGCCCTTAGGAAACAAAGGCGCTGCGATCAGTAGAAGCGTGTAGAACACCGAAAATGAAACTTTTGAGTATGTCACATGCAAGATCCTCATTCTCCGTACAGTCTACAAGGTTACACAATTGTAAAATACTTTGTAAGAATGAGAATCCTGACGTTTGCCTTGGATTAAAAAAGTTTTAAAACTCCGTTTTGAGTTTTTTTTCCAAGGGTTTTAGAAATAAAAGCATCTTGGTAAAGTGATTTTCACACACTGCACAGACACAAGCAGTGTTTCTCCCACTGCGAGAGGAGTATCAAAATACTCTTATCTAATATGTTATAGACAAAATTGACCAAGGTCACAGGAGAATCTGTACTTTCCCACTGATTACAAGGAACGGGCCAGCTGCTTTGTGCCTCCTATGCAGCTGGAGCATGCAGTTGCCTGGTAACTCGTTCCGACCTATTGCATCTTAATCACATATACATGGAGGAATACCAAGCTGACCGCTTAGGTTTATCAGCCAAAACAGTTTACAGCAACGCAATAGTTTAGAGCAATTCAGGAAGTTTAACACTGAATTTAGGTATGCGCTTATATGGTTTGACGAACAGAACTTTTATAAATGAAAGGGAAACAACAGGTGACTTTAGAGCATACAAAAGGTATAGTCTACAAACCAAATATCAATTATTAGCAATGTTTCCCTGTTCAAAGGGCATCACTTAATGTCTCAGACTCAACAAGCATGAACTGACAGACTGTTATGATTTGAAAATTTTAAAAAAGTTCTAATAGTGTGCCCAAAACAGAGCTGTTTCAGTGTTCAGGCTAGACTCGTTGTCTCCAGTAAATACATATCTTAATTCTAACACAGGATAAAAACCGATTTATAAATTTCCTCTTGTAAAAATGAAACTGTTCCAATCACCCTGTTCACTCCTATTTAAGATATTAAATAGGGCAAATCAGAAGTAACTTGAACCAATCCCTCCCACCCAGCTATAAACCAGGACCATATACAGCCCTTGCAGACTACACAAGACCCTGTCTCATTCCAGCCATATCATTAGCACAAGCTGTGCAAACCCATGCAAATCAACAGGTTTTCCAGGCATAAAAGCAGACTCCAACAGCAGTTAAGCCACTTCTTACAACTGACAATGTCATACTTCCATCACTGATTATAGCACAAGAACAAAAGAGAATGGGTCTTTATTGTCCTTCATGAACTTGAGGGGCTGCAAGAAACCAGTGAAGTTACAAGCCTGGATTCTGTAATGTCGCTATCAGCATAATTTCCAGATCAAAGATCCGGCCTCCTGTTACGATCATCAAACATAATTTTGAGTTCAGGGGACAGGTCATCACAACACTATGTTAGGTAGAGTATAAAACCTTATCATCAGATTCTCAGCTAGTTTAAGTCAATGTATTCTGTGTGTTCCGCTGAAGTCAATGAAACTAAACACACTATCATAGGAAAAAGATATTTCAGCACGCCTCAGACCTGGAAAACTATCTTGAAAAATGCCCGTAACTTTTAACACAAATTCTCTGCACTTCCCACGATCTCTCAACAGCGAGCAGTAGTAAGACCCTAACAGTTACTTGCAACCTATTTCTTGCATAGCATTCATTTTTATTTTAATTTTAAAAGGGGCAACTAATAAATAAGATTTTTGCAGCTACTCACAAAAATCAATAAGCAAAGACATTTGTTCCAAGACTTAAATTTCTTGTATAATTTAAAAAACTATCAAAACTCTGTAAAGTAAAATAGATACATTTACCTACTAATGTAGGAAACTACAGACAAACTTCAGGAAATGACCAAAGGTGCAGAGGATAGGCTAATGCCTATTAGCATTAGGTAGAAAAACAAGGTAGAAAAGGTAGAAATGCCTATTAGCATTAAGGTAGAAGAAGAAGAAGAACAACAACAACAACAACAACAAAAAACCCCCAGAAGTTCTACAGAAAAATGAGTGAGCAGCCCACAGCACTGGCAGACAACAGATTTTTTTATCCCCGCTTCCTCCACCCCTTCTTCTTACCCCCCCACCCCCGTTTTTTTTTAAAAGAAATAATTATTCTATTCTGAAACATATTGCCAGTGATGCAGTTGAAGCCAAAAGTTTAAATGAGTTCAGGAGAGAATTAACCGAATTCTAACACATGTGCCAACACAACTGCTATAAAAAGCATCTGCATCATGGTGAAATGCAAACAGCTACTCTGAGAATGACACATTATTATTCACTAAATTTGCCTTTTACCCTGTTGTATAGTTACTAATGTTGAAAAGAGTCACTGCTGTGCAAGAAACTAAAACTTACAGCGCTTTATGCTCGGAGAGAACTGTGGCCCATCAGCTCGTGGCTGTGAAGTCTTACAACTTAACACGTTGCAGTTGCGCACCAGCAAGTTCTGAGGTGGACTGCCGACTGTATTCAATAGTCACAGCTTATGTAGGAGGATATGATAAACTTTACTTATTTGCCTTTAACCGATGCTCCAAATATGTTAAAGTCGTTCTTAAAGCAGGTTACTGGTTTGATTACCCTTCATACAAAATCCTCCTTCAAATGGAGGTTTCTCTTCTCTTCTTTTCAGATTTAAGGCATGAACAGAAACCACACCTGCATCACCACTGAAATCAGTGCCTATTTTTCAATAAACTTTAGCAGCAGCATCAGAATTCGTCCTCAAGTACCGTTCATAAAGCAAATGCTTCATTCTTCAAAACTTTTTTTAGCAAAGGTTAGTAATGCTGTACCACAGACTCTCACGCCCAGTCACACGTGTTCTTCCCGAGACTGTTACGCAGCTTAGTATTTTAAAAATCGCCATCCTAACTGCGTACCTGATACTACTGGTTCTCCCCTTTTTAAAGTCTGATGTTAAGGAAAAGCTGCAAGTCCTACAAAACCAGGCAGACTTGCTTGTTCATGCCAAAGAGAAAAAGGTTAAGCATTATTAAAAAATAAGACTATTGCCTACCTTTAAGTATCCATAAAGCTATCAACATGAACCGTATGGTGGCCTGTTAGCATCGCTATTTGAACACGGGCATGCAAAATGTCCTTCAGTTAAATTCCAAACTCTATGAAGTAATTGGTGGGCAATTCCCCAAGGATAAAACGTCTATCAAAAGCCAACAGTAAGCCAGAAATCTCTTTCCGTTTCATAGGGTAAAAAAAAATAAATACAGTGAATCCTGAAAAAAGAAATAGATATTAGACAGGGAACGCCTATATAGTTATAGGGCAAGTAATAAAACATTTAGTGTTTTGATTTTATTTTTTTTTTCTGTCATCACAATAGTTAGACAAACATGGAAACATTTGCAACAGCAATACTTGGGTCACTTTAAAATCTTGGTAACACTGAAATACAGGGCAGCGAAAGCTAATGATGTGGGGAGGGGACTTTAGGTCTTCTTATTTTCATACACATTCACACACACACACACACATATAGATATATACACACGCGCACTCCACAACTCCAAAGAGCTATCTTAACTATGTCTGCCAGTAAACGGAAATAGTAGGCAGAAAGGAACCATATCTATACTAAGACAGTTAGCTGTGCCGTAAAACTGAAGATCACTGCAACCAGTGCCATCTTAAAGAAGAAAAAACAACCACCACCACCAACAACCAAAAAACCTGAAAGGAACCATCACTGTGCATGTCATAAGCATGAAGTTATTTTAACCTGATGACTACTCTGCTCTACACTTTAAGCATCATGAAGTTTTTATGTATTTTTAAAGTCTAAGGTTATTGTTTTAAATGGCCTACTTGTAGTGGCAGCCCAAGTAGCATTCTGGAGAACACCACAGTGCCCACAACTTCTACAGGTCAGTGCAGTCTGATCAAGCACTACATTTCTAGGGGAGGAAAACAAAAAACCACTACCGCTCATTTATTCGATTGAAAAGCTTATTACCTGTACCTTCCAAAGCAACAGGCTACAGGAACACTGAATGCAAAGTAAACCAGACCCATCTGGAATACTCTGACTCAGTCTCAGCTCCAAGTTACACATCTTTCATTTCGTATTTTAAGGGATTAACAGCATTTGGATGCACAGAAACTGTCTTTACAGTGAAGTCTGCAGACCTCCGAGTCAAAAGTTAAAATGTCTTCCTAAATTATAACAGTATTAGCACTTCCTCTGAAAAGGAGTGAAAAAACCACAACCAGGGAAGGAGGAAGTGACACAACACCAAGGGTTTTTTTCCCAGAGATTACAAAATCCTGAGAGAACAAGATGCTTGTGCTATCAGAATAAAAATCCCCAAAGAAACAAAAGAGTTTACCTTTCCCTTGGAAAAGTTACTTTTGAGTCAAGATCTGCCCTTTTTCTCTCCCAAGCATGAAATCTCTCTTCAGCTTAAGACTCTCTTCTACTGCAGTAGAAATTTAGTGCACATGCTGGAACCTGGACAGAATCTTATTTAAAAAAACAAACAATACAATAGTACTACAGTGGCTAGAAATCTTTTACATATTCTGATGAAGAGACTCAACTTATTTCTAGGAAGTAAAGTGTTTGGGGCCAAAGCCAACAGATGATGTTCATGTAAGGTTAAATTTTTATTAATTTTTTTTTTTTTTTTTTTTTTAAATTGATATATTGAAAAAAGCTGGAGAAGGAAGCGGGGACAGAAATGAAAAACCACTCAGGGAGTCAGTGGTATAGACTGTCACCATGCAATCTCAATATTGTAATTGCAGATCACATAGTCAGAACAAGCCAGTCAAAAGTAGCACACTCCCTGGGAGAGGGGCGGGAGTCTCTCTCCCCTTGTCTTTCAAGCCAAGACCCAACTAGCAGAAGGCAGCTTTTCTGTCAGATAAAGCAAGGCAAAAGGATCATGTACAGCAACTTCCTTGCAGCCTCTTGCTCCTGAGCACCCTTCTTCACCTCTTTCTTTCTTTCTCTCTTTCTTCTGGTGATGGGAAGGCAAAGCATGTTCTGTTCCTGTGAGCCCATACTGCTTGTCCCTATAGTCACAGCAGGCACCTGTGATTCCTCTCCGAAGACACTTACGCATAGAAATCAGTTGAGTGGTGTGTTACGGAAGCATAAGCTGCAGTGGACGTGATTTTGAATCAGTTAATTTTGTGCCCACCATGACAAAATAAAACCAGCAATTTCTTACTTTATAGAAATTCTCCTAAAGTAGTAGTTGCCCCCAACAGCTGTCAAGTTTTTGTATCACAGGAGAACAAATGCAGCCAAAAGAACATTTTCTCTAAAAGGACCACTCCGAACTACACAAGCAGGCAGGCACAGGCAGCTCCCGATTTAATAAAGCGTATGTACACAGCACCACTTAGTGGTGCAAGCGGAGTCACCGCTGACAGGAATGAGAAGCTTGAACACCAACCTTCCCGCCCCGGCTCCCTGGACATGAACGATGTCTGGTCTGTCTGTCCTCACTCGCAAAATACCACTACAATGCCTTTACTACAAGAGAGTACATCTGCCAAGCAAAACAAGTCCAAGAGTGCTGAACCTCAAGGCCAGCAGAACCAACGGCTGCTGAGCATCAAACAGATGCATCCACTCTGAAGAGCTTTCAGAATTCTGCAGCACTCTACCACACGGTTTCTGGCGACACAGCCTGAAGCAGGGTTTAAACAAATGATCCAGCTTAGTATCTGCCTGTAGCGCAAAGAATAGCAATCTCTTGGCCCACGATTTGGGTTTTATATAGACTTGGGCCATAAACAAATGCAACAGATGTAGAAAAACTGAAGACCGACAGCAACTGGAACGTAACTATTCTTTTTCCACTCCATCAACCCGTTGGAAAACTCACTCACTCGTGCACTTACGTAACTGAGCACAAAGAGAACAAAAAGAAAGGCTTTTATTCAGAAGAAATTAGTGTGTCTTTACAGGAAAGTAACGGTTTCAACTTACAAAACCAGCATCATCATTAGTGATGCACCTTTCCTGAATAAGGGATAAAAGAAGAGGATAACCATTGCTTTTACTGATACGTTCTTAATAATTAGCTGAGCACTTCTAAAGAGGAAGAACTTTGCTGCTTTCAGGACCGAAGTAAGAAAAAGTCTAAAGCATAGTCTTCCTGACGTGGGAAGACATGTCCGCAAGAGAGGCACAAGATCCGATACAGAAATGTATCTACGTCTCGCTGAAAATTTGCACTCTAAGCATCACCAGCTTCTGCTTCCAGGGCAGTATACCACCAGCTTAACCGGAGGGTAGTAATTTTACCCCACACAAGAAGTCAGAACACGCACTATCCTTTAAGGAGGCAGAACAATAACCAAAGCAGAAAGAGGCTTAGAAATTAAGGCAAGATGGCACTTGCTCAGACACACAGTGAGGAGGTGCAAGCTGGGAAAGACAGCAAAATGGAGATTGTTCCTCATTCACACAGAGCTCATTTCGACTCGAGTTGGTCATCCTCTCCTCTTCCCACAAAATTAGGAATGCTTTTACGTAGGAAGTCCTGACTTTGTAGCCATCTATGCCGACAAACAACAAACTATTCTAGGTCTGCTCTTGTGGTATTTAGGAAGTCGCAGAATTCAGCTTAGGGATGCATAATCACAGTATTTAATTACTGTTGCAGTACTGACCTACCTACACCAGCAGATAATAAACTAAAAATCATAGTGCTTCTGATTTGGTATAAGCCAACAGACCTCCAGATTTTTTTCAGAGCACGTAAAGGTACAGCTCTCTGGGCATCACATGGTAATCATAACTGCCAAATGACTTGACAAGCTTGTAAACATCCAAACTGCTGCAAACACATCTATACATACAATAATGGATAAAAGGTAGATGCATTCCACCTACACGCTTATGCAGGCAAACACTCGTGAGTTAAAAGCCACTGTATGAACCAGCTTACGGAGCGCTTAACAAAGCCAGTGATTCCCTGGCACACCTGAAGACCAGAAAAACATTCACCAAATAAAGTTAGGGACATGCTCTTTTTTTTTTTTTTTTTTTTTTTTTTTTTTTTTTTAAACTGTAACGTGTACTAAGACAGCAAGGTCACTTTTCCAGCATCATTCATACACACATATGCCCCAGAAGCTACTTGAAATTACCTTGTGTAATGGAATTGTCTGGAAAGCTCAGCTTAAAGTAGCTGAGCTCAGTGACTGATTGATTTACAGGTACAGAAAATAAATGCATGCAGCATTTTAACAATGCTGACTTACCAGTGTTATGTTATTTCCATTTAGCAAAATCTGGTCTAGCTTTGTGATTCTTCTGCCCTCAGACGGAGTCTCACTGAAGCAGCGTTAAAAACAAATAAGTAAGCACACATAACCAGGGACAACAGTTCCAGTTTTGATTACAGAATAAATCTCTACATTAAGATGGCAGTTGTTGGAACTAAGAAATGAATTGGCCACGCTGCAGCCTGATCTTGACAAATTGACCGCCTGGATAAAGCAAGCTATCTGGCAACTAAAAAGATCCATTGTACTTTTCTGCTCAGTACACCTAAAGATACAGATTTCACCCTCGAAATCTCGGCAATTTCTTGAATACCACCAACACTCAGAACAGGTTTCAAATAGCAACGTGGCAGGACAAAGTAATAAATGCTTACCCTTAAGTCTGCTAACTCTCTAAGCCTTTGCCTAGACCTTAAGGAAATGTAAAAACAAACAAACTACTGGAAAGTTCAATACACAATCCACGCAAAGTTAAGGCTATCAAGTAGGAACCGGATTACAAGTATAAGTCATGCAACAGCTACTCTATAACATGGATGTCCTGAACAGATCCTCCTCTACAGTTTAAGTCCAAGGTACAAACCATTCAGCTGGCAAGTATTCCAAAAATACAAAACCTCTTTGCTTACAGAGCTTACACAGTATTTTTCCCCAGGAAACCAAATGTTCAAGAGGAACAGGAGGCAGAAACAACATTTACAATTCTGTAACGTCTTCTAGCACCGTATCTGAAAATCCAGTTTCAAGGAAAATAAGGCCCCGAATTTAAAAATAAAACTATTTCCAGTTATTTCCATGTCACACTGAGCTGTGATTTTACCTGTAAAACAAAAAAATCAGAACAAGACAACTGATCCATACAAAAAAGGCTCTCCTATCCGGCTCTCTTTCAAATGCTGGCATTTTCTGTGACTTGGATTTTGCCTGTTATTATGAGATCATTACATCACCTATCACACAAGTGTAGCTTTGTTATCTTTGAAAGAAAAGCTGCTAGACAATATACAACACAAAGTTAGACAAGCGAGGGCAGTACACAGGGATTTCACAGGCACTCTGGAATTGGGCACCCGACTTGAATTCCTGGCTTTGAAAACCTCTCTCCAAATGACTTACCGTCTTTCACTAAGATCCAGCAGCAGTTCTCTCCTGTGCCTCATGCTCTTCTTTAGCCAGCCAAAGCCCGCGGAGCTGCACTGTAAGCTTGAAGGCCAGTGTGCCAGCTGCGTGTCCTATTTCTGTCACCTAGTTCTTATGTACCGTTTCTTGCTAATCAAAAGGCCCAGTGAATCCTCCTCACACATCACACTTGAGGTAGTACATCCAAGCATTATTTCTGCCGCGCTACATTTGCACGGATTAGCTGCTGAACCCTCCAGATGATGTACTGCTTTTCAAGAAGGGTGTAGTATAACTGGTGAGGGTCTACAGTAAGTCCAAGAGGGTGCTCAACGATGTACAGGAGTCTGACTTCAAAGCATAAATTGAAAAACAGCCTCTTAACCTAGAAAGGGCAATACTGAAGAGAAAGAACAATGTTTAAACTCTAAAAGGTAGCTATAAGGAAGAACTTTTCTGTGCATCCACTCTGCACACAGTTACACGGAATCATGGGGCTTAAATTACAACCTGAAAAACTTAGGGTATGTGGCAATCTTTGCAACAGTAGTAATAATTACAGGAAATGTTTAAGAATAAATTAGGCAAGCGTTTGTCAAGAATGGTACAGAAAGTTGATCATTCACCTCTAGAATGAGAGCAACGCTAGACTATCTTCAAAGGTTCTTCTTTCCCCACTGCTGTCCCTCTCCGTATTTCTACCCTCAAACACAAGCATCATCCCCAGCTCTGCACTTACAATTCTATCTGCATATGCACATGTCTAGAGACGCACATTTATTTCTTCGTTACACACAGCTGAAGGAGACTACTCAGAGGTAAGCCAATTTACATAAACAGCTTTTGAAAGTTAAACACCTCAGCTTCTTGCAAAACGTCAGCCCAACAGAACACCGTCAGCCCAACAGAACACCGGGAGCGGTATGTAAATCCTTATGCCAAAACTGCATTCTCTTAAATCTTATGAAAACCATCTCTAATATAAAGCCTGACTTGTCCATTTTCTGACACTCCCCTTCTCTGTCATCAAGGTACTTATTAGACAGTAAAACAACTGACGGGGTAAACACCATAACTAGCACAATAGCTGACTTCCGTAGCAGTTGCATATCAGGTCTGAAGAAATGTGAGTTTAGTAGGTAGATACACATTCAGAAATGCACAAGAACTGAAAGGAGTAATCTGTAACTGGTAGACTAAGAACACTGCAATAGCATGCAATGTAAATCAACATGCACCTATAGGGAAGGGAAGTACAGAAACATTCTTCTGGATTGAAAAAAAAAAAAAATATACGCAGCAATGGTAGGAAAAGGTACTTGGAACGTGCCACTTTCAATCCACTGAAACAATGTCTGCAACAGCAGTAAGAACACTGGCAAACTACCTTCTCTGTTCCACAGGGCCTTGAAACCCATACGCATTGTCTGTTGCCAGGTGCCCTTAGGAAACAAAGGCGCTGCGATCAGTAGAAGCGTGTAGAACACCGAAAATGAAACTTTTGAGTATGTCACATGCAAGATCCTCATTCTCCGTACAGTCTACAAGGTTACACAATTGTAAAATACTTTGTAAGAATGAGAATCCTGACGTTTGCCTTGGATTAAAAAAGTTTTAAAACTCCGTTTTGAGTTTTTTTTCCAAGGGTTTTAGAAATAAAAGCATCTTGGTAAAGTGATTTTCACACACTGCACAGACACAAGCAGTGTTTCTCCCACTGCGAGAGGAGTATCAAAATACTCTTATCTAATATGTTATAGACAAAAGTGACCAAGGTCACAGGAGAATCTGTACTTTCCCACTGATGACAAGGAACGGGCCAGCTGCTTTGTGCCTCCTATGCAGCTGGAGCATGCAGTTGCCTGGTAACTCGTTCCGACCTATTGCATCTTAATCACATATACATGGAGGAATACCAAGCTGACCGCTTAGGTTTATCAGCCAAAACAGTTTACAGCAACGCAATAGTTTAGAGCAATTCAGGAAGTTTAACACTGAATTTAGGTATGCGCTTATATGGTTTGACGAACAGAACTTTTATAAATGAAAGGGAAACAACAGGTGACTTTAGAGCATACAAAAGGTATAGTCTACAAACCAAATATCAATTATTAGCAATGTTTCCCTGTTCAAAGGGCATCACTTAATGTCTCAGACTCAACAAGCATGAACTGACAGACTGTTATGATTTGAAAATTTTAAAAAAGTTCTAATAGTGTGCCCAAAACAGAGCTGTTTCAGTGTTCAGGCTAGACTCGTTGTCTCCAGTAAATACATATCTTAATTCTAACACAGGATAAAAACCGATTTATAAATTTCCTCTTGTAAAAATGAAACTGTTCCAATCACCCTGTTCACTCCTATTTAAGATATTAAATAGGGCAAATCAGAAGTAACTTGAACCAATCCCTCCCACCCAGCTATAAACCAGGACCATATACAGCCCTTGCAGACTACACAAGACCCTGTCTCATTCCAGCCATATCATTAGCACAAGCTGTGCAAACCCATGCAAATCAACAGGTTTTCCAGGCATAAAAGCAGACTCCAACAGCAGTTAAGCCACTTCTTACAACTGACAATGTCATACTTCCATCACTGATTATAGCACAAGAACAAAAGAGAATGGGTCTTTATTGTCCTTCATGAACTTGAGGGGCTGCAAGAAACCAGTGAAGTTACAAGCCTGGATTCTGTAATGTCGCTATCAGCATAATTTCCAGATCAAAGATCCGGCCTCCTGTTACGATCATCAAACATAATTTTGAGTTCAGGGGACAGGTCATCACAACACTATGTTAGGTAGAGTATAAAACCTTATCATCAGATTCTCAGCTAGTTTAAGTCAATGTATTCTGTGTGTTCCGCTGAAGTCAATGAAACTAAACACACTATCATAGGAAAAAGATATTTCAGCACGCCTCAGACCTGGAAAACTATCTTGAAAAATGCCCGTAACTTTTAACACAAATTCTCTGCACTTCCCACGATCTCTCAACAGCGAGCAGTAGTAAGACCCTAACAGTTACTTGCAACCTATTTCTTGCATAGCATTCATTTTTATTTTAATTTTAAAAGGGGCAACTAATAAATAAGATTTTTGCAGCTACTCACAAAAATCAATAAGCAAAGACATTTGTTCCAAGACTTAAATTTCTTGTATAATTTAAAAAACTATCAAAACTCTGTAAAGTAAAATAGATACATTTACCTACTAATGTAGGAAACTACAGACAAACTTCAGGAAATGACCAAAGGTGCAGAGGATAGGCTAATGCCTATTAGCATTAGGTAGAAAAACAAGGTAGAAAAGGTAGAAATGCCTATTAGCATTAAGGTAGAAGAAGAAGAACAACAACAACAACAACAACAAAAAACCCCCAGAAGTTCTACAGAAAAATGAGTGAGCAGCCCACAGCACTGGCAGACAACAGATTTTTTTATCCCCGCTTCCTCCACCCCTTCTTCTTACCCCCCCACCCCCGTTTTTTTTTTAAAGAAATAATTATTCTATTCTGAAACATATTGCCAGTGATGCAGTTGAAGCCAAAAGTTTAAATGAGTTCAGGAGAGAATTAACCGAATTCTAACACATGTGCCAACACAACTGCTATAAAAAGCATCTGCATCATGGTGAAATGCAAACAGCTACTCTGAGAATGA